>NW_006399914.1:6526732-6558887 GCF_000299155.1 Elephantulus edwardii
TATGTATGTATGTATGTATGTATGTATTTATTAATTATTACCTGGCTGCTGGTGCCAATAGTGTTGACCGTGGAGCTAAGCAAACTAAAGTTGTTAACAATCTCAATCTCTTCACCATCCATCCAGCGGTGAGAATCTTTATCTTCTTGACATTGAGCCTCAATCCATATTGAAGCCCACAGTCCTTGACCCTCTGCAGCAAGTGTTTCAGGTCCTCCTCAGTTTCAGCAAGCAGGATTTTGCATAATGCAAATTGTTAATAGATCTTCCACCAATCCTGACACCACACTTCTAAAAAGAAAAAAAAGGGGTTGCATTGCTAATCTGAAGGCTGAACCTCTATCAATGACTTTGAGGGAGAATGATGGATGATCTCTTGTACAATTGACAGGCTTTCAAGAAGAAAGCTTGAGGGTCATCTATGGGTTGGTTCTGACTCAATAGCAATGAGTTTTAAGTTTTAACTGTATCTTGTCAAGTAACAACTGGGGCCTGAAGCTTATGAGCAGCCATCTAAGGCACAACTATGAGTCTATCCAATCTGGAGTCAAGGTCAAGAAGAGTAAAGAAAACAATTGGTAACTATTAGTTCAAAGCACTAGTAGCTCACATGAACCTCAGCATCCACTACCCCGAGACCAAAACAAGATAATGTCCAATTACCACTCCCGAGTCACTCCAAAAGTAATTGTAGAAGAAAGTCCTAGATGGAATGGCATAAAAACATGGAATAAAATGCAAAAGCATAAAAAAAAGCCCCACACGAGAATCACGTGTGTGTGTGTGTGTGTGTGTGTGTGTGTGTGACTAATGGAACCCCTGAGATGATTATGGCTTTTAGACTCCTTCAAATCTGAACTTGAACATACTCCAGTGCCTCAGTTTTCAGCCATACAATACATTTATAAGGTCTATAAGGTGACCAATACTAGAAATTGGACACATTCTTAGAACAATCAAACACTGGCAATCAAAAGGGTAGCATTTGCCCAAGGGTCAGCTTCAGAGGGCAGGAAAGGTTAGGGGAAGAGAAGGAACAAGAATGAACAACACAGGAAGGAAGTTGTTAGTCTGGGCAAAGAGGGCGAAAGAGAAGAATGAAGAATTCAGAACTCAAATGCTGATACAGCCCTAAACCTGCTCTCTCATTGCCAATCTCGAACACACATGCCCCCATTACCCCAGTCACTGAAACAGTCCATCTCATTGAGGGTCTCACTGTCTTGTGCCATCCCTCCACCCTCCCAAGCATGATGTCCCTCTCCAAAGACAAGAGTTGACTTTCCTTAATAATCTCCATGCCTTTACTACCAATAGAACACGATAACTATTTTCCCCCTCTTGGTATTGTTATGTGCCGGGGAGTTGCTTGCAACTCCTAGCGACCCTATATACCCTATGTATCCTATTGTCTCTGACACACCTATCCCCATTATCCCAGTGACGGAATCAATCCATCTCATTGAGGGTCTTCCTCTCCTACACTGTCCCTCCTCCATCCCAAGCATGACATCCCTCTCCAAGGACTGGTCCCTCCTTGCAACATGTCCAAAATATGTCAGACGAAGCTTCAGAATCCTTGCCTCCAAGGAACAGACTGGCTTCACCCTCTCCAGGATGAACTTGTTTGTTCTAGCAGTCCATGGTTTATTCAATACTCTTCTCCAGCACCAAAGCTCAAAGTTATCAACTCTCCTTCTATCATCCCTCGTTATTGTCCAGCTTTCTGATGCATAGCAAGTACTTGCAAAGACCACGGCCTTTATCAGGCACACCTTAGTCTCCAGACTGACATCATTGCCCCTTAGTACCATGGAGATGTCTCTGACTTTCCCAATGTAATTTATCTTTTAATTTCCTGGCTGCTGGTACCTAGAGTGTTGATTTTAGAGCCAAGCAAACTGAAGCTGTCAACAATCTCAGCATTGCTTAATGTAATAAAACTTGAGTCTTGACTAAGAAACTTTGGTGCATTAACACAGTAGAGTAAAAGAATGCAATCAAGAATTAGTGAAATATTGGACAATATGGATGAATCTCAAGCGAAGTATACTGTGACATAAGCCAGTTTTAAAGAAAAATTATGTTATAAGACCACTATTACAAAAAAACTAAAGTTTATACAAAAAGACGTCATTTTGGAAGGTTGTCAGGGATGGGAAGAGTGAGAACTGGGTGTAATAATTACTAGATAAATTAAGGGAAAGTACTATAAGGGCCTGGTTAGACTGTAATTTATTAATTACATTAATCAGTGCTAATCAATGTTCTAAAACAAAATGTCAGTGGATGATTATATGGAAAACCAATATTATTTGTAAACCTTCACTGAAAAATTTAAAAAGGAGTTGGTATTTATGATTTAAAAGAGAGAGAGAGAGAAGAGAGAGAGAGAGGAGACAGAGAGAGAGAGAGAGAGAGAGAGAGAGAGAAAGAGAAGTACTTGGGCCTTGAATAAAATCCTAAAGGACAAATCTTTCCTAGTTCGCTATGACATGAGCTACCCTTTGAACAGAAGTTTCAACCTTGTCCTGTCCTGTGCCATCCTCAGGATTTCTGCCGTGCTTAAGCCCATTTTTGCAGTCACTGTGTAAATCCATCTCATTGAGGGTTTTCCTGTCTTTTGTTGACCCTCTATTTTTCCAAGCAGAATGTCTTTTTTCTAGTTTCTGACAACATGTCCAAGGAATATGAGACCGAGTTTTACCATTTTACCTCCAAGAAGCACCAGGTTGCACTTCTTCCAGGACAGATTTGTATGTTCTTTTGGCAGTCCAATGGATATTCAAAATTCTTCTCCACTATCACAATTCAAAGGCTTTAATGATTTGATCCTCCTGAGCGGCATGCACTTCCTAAATAGCACGCCTCTGGAAACTCTATGATCATTGAGAAGTGATAGTAATTAAAAGGCCTTAGGTCTTTCTTTCTTTTTTTTTTAAATTTTATTATTAATTTCAATAAAAATTTACAGACTTTGGATTTCCATTCATTCATTTATTGTTGCACTTTTCTCCCCTCCCAACCCTCTCCTCAGGGGAGGAAGAGAAGAGTACACTCTTCTATTGGAAAAGTAAAAGAAAAATTTCCCTGCACTCAGTTTTTTTATTAATTCCCCCTTTTCTCTCCCTTCCCATCCCTGGTAATCAATTAATTGTAGTTTCAAATACTTCCCTTTTATGTTTTCCTAGGTAAATATCCTTCCTTTGAGAACTCCCTTTGTTGAATTTTTTCTTCAAACTGGCATTTTAATTGGCTTGTTTCCATTTTCTATTTCTACAACCTTTTGTCCCGAGGGCACGAAGTTAGAATTTGCTATGATCTTGCTGTTGGGCCTCCTGCTTCTCATCTGAGATAAGAACCTAGAGTATTTGGCAGCTGCATTGCTTAGTCCCAGCTAGAGTAGCCTAGAGGCAAACACTAGAGCAGTCACTAGCTGTTACACCTGCATGCATATAAATGACATTTTAAGAGAAAGAAAGCATAAAGCCACAAAGTCATAAGGTTCTGTAGAGCCAGGCTGGAGCTATAAAAAATATGGTACAGGCACTTGCATTAGCTGTACAAATATGGTGTAGGCACTTTTGTTTTTAGCTATTCAAACTTCTCTATTCATTATTGTGAAAGTACTATGTACATATATTTGGATTTTTATATCACATGATATTTTTTAATAAAAAAAACTTATTTTACTATTTGTGTGTGTGTGTGTGTGTACCATCAAAGCAATTCTAACTAGTACAGGAGGAGATTGCCCCTCCTTCTCCAGCACAGCATCTGGTGGATTCGAACCATGTACCTCTGGGATTGCAGTGCAGCTTCTTGCCACTAAACCACCAGAGCTCCCTTATCAGATGATATTTTAATTGTTCTCATTATTTGTGCAATTGTTTTACTTGAATATATCAGGTATACAGCTTATAACTTCCTTTTGTAAAAAAGCCAAGCCAAAAAAAGATTTGTTATAACATCTCGTTTAGCACTTTTTAAATTATAGAATTTCCAAATTGAAGTATGATCTAAATATTTTCATAATTTTCTTCTTATTGCCCTTTGATTTTAATTGGTTAGAAATTAACCTATTTAGCTTCCTCAGGATTAAAGGGTTAAATCCTAGCATTAAGGTTAATGTAAGAACAATAGTTGGTCTCCTGTGCAAACATTCTCTCCCATTTTTGGACATCCTCCCATTTCAAATGCCTGTTTACAATTCAGTGAGCTAGTTTTCTATTTTTTAGAGGCTTCATCATAAATGTTATCCCTTAAGTATCAGCAGTTATTTATAAAATACAAAAATACTATCTACCTTCACACACACACACACACACTACATTGATCAAGAATGTTTTCTCTAATTATTTTAATAGTGACAGTATGAAAATCATTGGTCAAATGAGAAAAGTATCTATTGATAATCTCTTACTTTCCCAACTGGATAACTTTATCAGTAACAGCAACTGAGTAGAAATAAGAATGAAACACAAGTATAACTTTTTATAAAAGCATAACATTTTCTTTTTTAAAAGGGTACATTCTAACTAGACAGAAAGATGATCTTCAACTTCAATAACTCAATTCTCACTCATTACCATCAAGACAGAACCTACTTATAGCTGACCCTCCACTGGGTTTTCAGAGGCTGTAAATTCCACGGGAGGAGGTTGCCCATCTTTCTAATTTCAGAGATGCGGGCAGATTTAAACCTTCTGCCTTTTAGTTGGTAGTGCAATTCTTAATCACTAAACTCTCAAATTTATAGTAGTAGTGAGAGACAATGGCTTGGCCTAGGTCAAAGACTGTAGTCTTTAATATGGATTGAGGTTTAACATTGAGAAGACAAAGATTCTCACCACTGGGCCAATTGACAGCATCATGAAAGATGGAGAAGATATTGAAGTTGTTAACAATTTCAGCTTACTCAGCCCCACAATCAACACTCTTGGCATCAGCAGTCAGGAAATCAAAAGACAAATTGCATTGAGGAAGTCTGCTGTCCAGGACTTCTCCAAAAGCGCTAAAGAGCAATGTTGTTAGTGTAGAGAATAAGGTGTGCCTGATCCAGGCAATGGCCTTCTTTTTTTTTCTAATAATTTTAATGAACATTTACAGAGAATTTGGATTTCCATTCATTCACTGCTGCACTTCTCTACTGCCCAGCCCTCTTCCCCCGCCCCCCAGTTCTCTTCTCTCTTTCAAAAGTAAAAGAAAAACTCCCTTCCTGGTACACAATCCCCCCACACCCCTCCCACCACCCCAAGTACATTCCACTATGCAACCTTAATTGTGGACTCTTGTGATAACCATAATACCCTATCATACATCACTTTTAAATTATTCAGTCCCTCATCTGTTTCAGTGCAGTATAAACAATTTATCCAGTTTTTCTCAGTCTTACCCCCACCCTGATATCAGTCCCATTTTACAGCAGTGGCACCAGCAATATTTGTCCTTTTGCAACTGAGATATTTCACTCTGCATCATGTCCTCCAGGCTCACCCATTTTGAATAATATTGCATGAGTTCCTTGTTTTTATTTTTTTAAATTTTATTTTTATTTTATTATTTGTGTGTGTGCGTGTACCGTCAAATCAGATCTGACTGGTACAGGAGGAGATTGTCCCTCCTTTCCCGGCAGAGCATCTGGTGGATTCGAACCGTGCTCCTCTGGGATTGCAGTGCAGCGAGTTCCTTGTTTTTCAATGCAGCATAGTATTCCATTGTGTGAATATACCACAGCTTCTGTACCCATTCGTTTGTTGATGGGCACCTGGGTTGTTTCCAACTCCTTGCTATTGTGAACAGAGCTGCGATGAACATGGGTGTGCATATATCTGCTTGGATGTCAGTTATGGTCTCTTTGGAATATATTCCCAGTAGTGGAATTGCTGGGTCAAATGGTATCTCTATTTGCAACTTTTTGAGAAAGCACCATACCGCCTTCCACAGTGGTTGCACCATTTTACACTCCCACCAACAGTGAATAAGGGTTCCAGTTTCTCCACAACCTTGCCAGCATTTGTTGCTTGCTGTTCTGTTAAATTTTGCTATTCTGACTGAGGTGAGATGATATCTCATAGTTGTTTTGAGGCAATGGCCTTCTTAATTACTTTATATGCATCAGAGAGCTGGACAAGGACTATGGATAACAGAGAAGAATTGATGCCTCTGAGTTGTGGTGCTGGAAAAGCGTACCAAACATACCATGGATTGCCAGAAGAACAAATAGATATGTCTTAGGGTGAAACCAAGTTTCTCCTTGGAGACTAGGATTTTGAAGCTCCATCTCACATACTTTGGGCACATAGTTAGGAGGGACTGGTCCTTGGAGAAGGACATCATGCTTGGAAAGGTGGAGGAACAGCACAGGAAGGGAAGACTCCAGATGAGATGGCTCAACACTGTATCAGGAGCAATGGAATTAGGTATGTTGGAGCCAGTGATACTGGCTCAGGATAGGACAGGGTTCAGAGCTATTGCAAATAGAGTCACTATGAGTTGCAGGTGACTTGATGGCACATAACAACATGTCTCTATAGGGGTGTGTAAGCATTTGAGGAGAAGACTTTATTTGGTTCTTTTTGGGGAGAAGTGTTTATTTGGATCTTAGGTACAGGTGGTTAACAGTATTCTTCAATTTTTGCTATGTTGTTATTTTTCCTCTCATCAAGAACCCTTTCTTGGATCTATCATCTATCCAGCGATTCCTTTTCGTCGCCATGTTCTTCTCCCATTTTCCTACTCATACAATTACCTTAGGGGCTCTGCTGATGTATTTGTTAGCATGTTTTCCTGCTCACCACCCAGCTCATTGTCTCTGGCAATTCGAATCAGCTTGACTTCTTAGGTGAAAGACTGGTAATCTCCTTCTGTAAACACTGCACACTACAGCTTCAGAAACTAATGGAGGCTTAGTATAAGATGGAACCACCTCAGGGCCAGTGAGTGAGCTGTGTCATCATGTGTGAAGCTTTGGGCTGCTAACCTAAAGCCTGGTTGCTCTCGTCCACTGGGCACTCTTGGGTGGGGGAAGGTAGGCTGTCTCCTCTCCTAAAGATTTACATCTAGGAAACCAATAGAGAGTTACTATGAGTCAGACTCAAATGATGCACTAGATTTTGGGGAGTGGAGGTTGGAATTGGCCATTTCCTTCGTGGGAAAAAGGAGTCAATCTCCCTGCCTTAAGTTTCCTTTTTCAGAAACATCGGGTCAGAATGGATTTGATGATAGAGAGCATTTTATAGAAAATTTGGAGTCCCCAGGTGGTGCACACAGCTAACTTTTGGCTGCTAATATAAAAGTTGGAGATTCAAGTCTGACAATTTACTTGTGAAAAGTCAGCCATTGAAAACCCATGGAGGATAGTTCTCCACTGGCACTAACAGGGTTGCCAAGAATAAAATTTGCAACAATGAGTGAATGAATGGAAATCCAAAATTTCTGCAAATTTCCATTAAAATGAATAATAATACATAAAACAAAACAAAGAATAAAATTTGATTCATAGCAATTTGTTTATAAGCTACTTGGTGTGTGTCATTTTATTTGGATTCAGTAACTGGGGCGATGGGGGTTGGTGTGGCAGAGTTAGTGAGACTGGCTCAGGACAGGAAAGGATGCAGAGCTGCTGTATATAGGGTCACTATACATCGCAGGCGACTCAATTGCACTTAACAACAATAACATATTATGACAGTTTTGGAAGCAGGTTTCTAAACCTCATGTCTCTGGAAACTCTATGTACTTTTATAAATGCTGATCCCTATAGAGGGGCTTCAGGCCTTCTGTTCATAGGGCTGCTATGAGTTATGCTCAACTCAAAGGCAATCAACAACAAATAATAACAACAACATGCAAATATTATGTATTTTCTGTGAAATAACAACATGCAAATATTATGTATTTTCTGTGATTGTACTTTTAATTTAAATGATATTAATAATACCTTTTTTATATTAAGCATTCATTTAAAAGATCTATTAATGCTACCACTTGTATGTCCAATTATTTCAACTGATTGACTTTCTCAGTGATAGCTATCTACGTTGCCTCTAACCCTCCACTGTTAAAAGCAAAGCTTCCACAGACATGAGCTTACAGGAGAGACCAGAACAAGCAATGTAAAATGATACCTCATTGTTTTCAACTATACTACTTTGGGCATGTTGTTAGGTGGAGAAATTACTTGGAAAATGCTAGAAAAGGTGGAAGACCCAAAAAAGAGAGGAATACCCTTAAAAAGATGCATTGACACAGCAAGTGCAGCTGTGGGCTCCGGCATGCCGGAGATCTTGAGGACGGTGGAAGATCGGGCAAGCTTCCAGACAGTTGATGGTTATTAGAAGTCTTAGTTAACTCAACGGCACAAAACAGCAACAACTCTGAATGCCAGTGACTTTGAATTGTCATGAGATTGTTTTGTTAGCTTTTGAAGTTTCTTCTTCCATAAATTTGTCCAATTTTAAAAAATGTAGTTACTTCCTTTTTCTTGCTAATTCAAAGGAATCTCTTGTTTAGTCTGACCTTAATCCCTGTTGGTTCTTAAATTGAAAATATATTCTCCCATTCTCTCTCAGTCTGTGCTTGAGGTCAACAGGAAATTCTTATTTTGATTTGTCAAATTATTTCCTTCTTTATAGTCTATGTCCTTGAGTGCTGTTTAAAACCTCATTCATTTAACTTCATCTGGTTTCTCTATCATTTTTCACATTTAGGTCTCTAGGTGATCTACCATCCGTGTATGATGTTGTTTATTGTTATCAGGTACAGCCAAGTTGATTTCTACTCATAGTGACCTCATATAACAGAATAGGGTGTTTGAGGCTAATTTTATGTAGTAGAGTACACTTTGTCTTGTGGAGCAGATAGTGAATTTGAACTGTCAGCCTTCCACTTAGCAGCCAAGTGCTAACTACAGTGGGATCACAAAGTTTGGAATAATATATTAAATGAGTGACACCTGCTTGATGCATGTTAAACATGTTCGCTATCTTTGCTGAGCTTTGCAGGTGAGGCTGGAATATAAATATATTGCTCTGCCCCTCCAGGATGGAACTTGGGTGTTTCCAGGACTTCTGTAGGGTGAGGCTTTTATTGTCACCATTGCTGCCAGGAGTAGAGGACAGATTTCTTATAGCAGCTGCTTTCTACAGAATTGACAACTTGTACCTACAAGTAACAGGCTTGATTTTCTTTGTTAACTTCCTTGAGCTTAAGAAAAGAAGTCATTGTTAGTAAACGACAAGGTATATTTACCCGGATGAGATAAATTGACACAGTGACTTTGGCATTGTGTTCATGTGTATCAGACACGGTAAATCTGACCCAGTTTAGGGCAACATTCAGAGCCTTTCCTCGTAGGGTTATTATGAGTTGTGGTGGACTTGACAGTACATTACAACCACATTACCTGGACATTTAATATATAGGTGTTAGAATTAGCCAGGGGGCAGACACGATGATGAAAACACAACCTATTGGGAAGGACTTTAACACAAAAGTGAAATTAAAGAAAAAAGAGGCATTCAAACTAGCTTAGATGGTGACTGTGCAAAAGAGCAATGACGTGGGGCATTTTAAGTATGTATATTAAGTCATCATGTGTTTAAGCTGCTATCTCAATGGCTTGATTGTAGCACAATAAAATAATGTGAACATAGCAAGCATGCCCTAGAGGCAGTCTATACATATCTCATGAAAAGATAAGAGCCTTAAAAGCATTAAATTACTTGAAATATCATATACATTAGAACACCTTTATCACAATGAAAACAGTCAATATCACTGGAGAACACAGACAGTGAGGTGCCATGACCTCTGAAATGGTGCTATCTTAGAATGCCATGAGGCACCTGTGTTTATTCTGGTGTCTCACTCTGGAGAAGAGGTCAGGAGGGCACTGAGCTCCAGATCTACCCACAGCAGGTGGTGACAGGTTAGAAGTGGGTCTGGTAAAAGTTAAGACTTTCATGGCCTGCTAGTGCAAAGGGATGGATCCCTCAGTCCACCACCAGGAAAAGGGGCATTGTTGAAGCCAATAGTTGGACTGCCAACTAGGGATGAAGTTTCCTAACATGGGAGGAGGTGAGACAGAAACATGAAGTGAGTAGGCAAGACCCAAGACTCCAAATAGGCAAGGCATTGCTAAAAGAACAGACAGATATGTCTTGGAGAAAGTGCAGCCAGAATGCTCCTTAAAGGCAAGTATAATGAGGCTGCATCTCACATACTTTGGGCATGCTGCTAGGAAAGGCTATTTCTTGGGAAGAGACATTATAATTGGAAAGATGGAGGGTCAGTGAAAGAGAGGAAGACCCTCACCAACATGCACTGACACAGTGACTGCAGCATGGACTCAAGTATGTCAGAGATGATTAGGGTGGCACAGGATGGGACAGTGTTCACATAGATCTGTTGTTCATAGGATCACTAGGAGTGGTACTTGACTCAAGGCATTTAACAACAACAACAGCAATAGCTTTAGGATGCTGATCGTGGTTAATTATTGTGAGTTGAGCTTTTAAAGTTGGCACTATGACTCTGTAGCTAGGCCTAGCTTAAGCAATGTCCCATTCCTAGGAGATCCTGGAATATTGAACTTAAAAACCTCAGAAACCAGGACTCAGTTATGTAAACGAGCCCAGGAAACAGTGCCTGTTATCATAAAAGGGTACCTGTTGGGCCATGTGAAAGTGCACGAAATGAACTTCAGGATGTTGTAAGGAGGGAGAGGTCCTCAGAGAGGGACATCATGCTTGGGAGGGTGGAGGGACAGCGCAGGAGAGGGAGACCCTCTATGAGGTGGATTGATTCAGTGACTGGGGTAATTGGGATGGGTGTGTCAGAGGCAGTGCGATTGGCAGAGGATAGAGCAGGGTTTAGGGCTGTTGTACATAGGGTCGCTATGAGTCGCAAGCGACTGGACAGCACATAACAACAACAACACTGAAAACTGGCCAGTCCATTCTCCCCACACTTGCCATAATATAACTATGACAAATCAATTCTAAAATGGGAATAAAAATGATTTAAAAATTTTCATGTGCTTACAAATTTCCCAATAGACTTTCTTCATAATGGTGAGCAATTAGGCAAAACCAAGCAATTTTTAGATTATAATTGCTTGATAGTAACTAAAAAACTCATTGCCAATGAGTCAGAAGCAGCACATAGCTCACTTTCTATTGGGATGTCAGAGGCTGAAAATTGCAAGGGAGGAGATGGTCCAACTTACTCCCTCAGAGCAACTGTTGGATTCGATCTGGCAGAGAGATGCCCCTTCTGGGATAGAAAAGCAACTCCCCATGGACTAGGCCATGAGAGCTGCCTCTTTGATAACAGAGAATTGGTATGCTTGGATAAAATGTTCCACATTAACAAATTGTGTAATTTTCACTGTTGGAAGGGTAAAGAGGAAGAAGTTGGGGAGATAAACAAATTATTTGCCATAAACTCTTCTCTTTCTGGAAATCATGAGATGAATTCTTCAGGGTGTTTTAGAGTTGTCTGCTTTATTATGTTAAATTTGTGACAAAGTTTGGTACTTAAATCTTAAAAATAAGAAAACATTTCCTTGCTTTATATTATGAGTCAGTCACTACACTTAGAACTTTATGTTCAACTTTATATATGTAATATATAGTTGTTGTTGTTATGTGCCGTCAAGTCGCCTGCAACTCATAGCAACCCTATGTACAACAGCCCTAAACCCTGCTCTGTCCTGTGCCGGTCTCATTGTCTCTGACACACCCACCCCCACTACTCCAGTCACTGAATCAATTCACCTCATAGAGGGTCTCCCTCTCCTGTGCTGTCCTTCCACCCTCTCAAGCATGACGTCCTCTCCAAGGACTGGTGCCTCCTTGCAATATGTCCAAAGTATGTCAGATGAAGCTTCAGAATCCTTGCCTCCAAGGATCAGCCTGGTTTATCCCTCTCCAGGTTGAACCTGTTCATTTTCTTAGCAGTCCATGGTATATTCAACACTTTTCTCTAGCACCACGGCTCAAAGGCATCAATTCTCCTTCTATCCTCCCTATCATTGTCCAGCTTTCTGATGCATAGCAAGTGATTGCAAAGACCATGGCCTGTATCAAGAATACCTTAGTCTCTAGAGTGACACCATTGCTCTTCAGTACTCTGGAGAGGTTCCTAACAGCAGACTTTCCAATATATAATTTTTAGATAAGGAAAGCTTAACACAAACGCATTGGTATGAAGTTGGAAATTACTCATAGCTGACTTTTCAGCAGGTTTTCAGAGTCTGTAAACCGCATGAGAAAGGATTGCCCATTTTTTTCTCCCAAGAAGCCACTTTTGGGTTAGCAGTGCAGCTGGATCAGATTACTCTACTAGAGTTCCGAAAAACAAGGAAAAGAAATCTGAAAATGTAAATGTTGTTGTTATTGCATGCCATTGATTCATAACTGACCCTTAGCTGACCCTCCAGTGGGTTTCAAGAGTCTATGGTGATTAAGGAGGAAGTTCAAACTGTTCTGAAGACTTGGCAAAAAACAAGGCCTCAGGAACTGATGGCATATTAACTGACATATTTCCTCAAACAGATGTTTCCCTGGGCGTGCTCACTAGGTTTTGCCAAGAAATCTGGAAGATAACTACCTGGCCAACTGACTGGAAGAAATCTGTATTTATTCTCCTTCCAAAAAATGGTGACCTAACATAGTGTGGAAGTTAGTGAACAATACCACTAGTATCACACACAAGCAAGATCCTGCTGAAGATTATACAGAAAAACTTGAAAGTACATCAGCAGAGTATAGCCAGATATGCAGGCTAGGTTTAGAAGAGGTTGTGGAACTAGACACATCATAGCCAATATTAGATGGGTCTTGGATAAAAGCAGAGAGTACCAGAGCAATGTCTGTGTTTCACTGACTATGCAAAAACATTTGACTGTGTGTGTCACAAAAAAAAAAATTGTGGCTAACCTTGAGAGTGGGGATCCCAGAACACTGAATTGTGCTCATGCAAAATCTATACTTGGACCACTGCAAGGTTCAGGATCAGGAAAAGTGTGCATCGGGGATGAATCCTATCTCCATACCTTTTCAATCTATATGCAGAACAGATCATTCATTCGGGAGTCTGGACTTTATAAGGAAAAACATGGCATCAGGATTGGAGGAATTCTCATAAAGAACTTGTGTTACACAAATAACTGCTTGCTGAAACTGAAGAGGGAATGAGGTGTTTGCTGCAGAAGGTCAAAGACTGTAGTCTTAAATACGGATTGAAGCTCAACATCAAGAAAATAAATATTTTCACCACTGAGCCAATTGGCAGCTTCATGATGGATGGAGAAGAGATTGAGATTGTTGATAACTTCAGCTTGCTTTGTTCCACAATCAACACTCTTGGCACCAGCAGTCAGGAAACCAAAAGACAAATTAACTGGAAAAGTTTGCTGTCAGGGATTTCTCTAGAATATTGAAGAATAACGATGCAAATCTGGAGACTAAGGTGTGTCTGATCCAGGCCATGATCTTCTTCACAACTACTTGCTATGCATCTGAGAGCTGGACAGTAACTAAGGATGATAGAAGAAGGATCAATATCTTTGAGTTAGGGTGCTGGAGAAGTGCTGAGCATACTGTGGACTGCCAGGAGAGCAAACATGCCTGTCCTGGAGAGGGTGAAACCAGGCTGCTCTGTGGAGGCAAGGACTGTAAGGCTCTTTGCCAAATACTTTGGACACATGACCAGGAGGGACCAGTCCTTGAAGAGGGACATCATGCTTGGAAAGGGCAGAGGGACAGCACAGGAAAGGAAGACTCAGGATGAGATGGACTGACTCAGTGACTGAAGCAATGGGATTAGGTCTGTCAGAGACCATGAGATTGGCTCAGGATAGGGCAGGTTTCAGAGCTAATGTACATAGGGTCACTATGAGTCGCAAGTGACTCAGTGGTACGTAACAACAACAATTACAAGGGGGGAGATTGCCCTTTCTTCTGTGGAACAGCATTGAACCATGTGCCTTTAGGATTGTGACACAGATTCTTACCACTAGGCCACCAGAGCTATTTAACTTGCCTGGCTAAATAATCAAGCCTTGCATTTTAACCTTCTGGTGGTCTAAATGGTAAGGAGTTGCTGTGTCACCCCAAATGCACTCAGTTCAAATTCACCAGCTGCTCTGCGGGAGAAAGATGAACAATCTCTTCCTCAATAATTTACAACCTTGGGAAACCTGTTGGAGAGTCAGCTAGGAGTTGGTTCCAACTTGACGGGGCATAACAACAATAACAACATCTGATTTCAGAGTTCACAGCTTCGAAAGGTTTGCCTTTCAGAGACCAAGTGAGATGTGCAGCAGGATAGTTAATAGGAAGTAGAGTGAAAATCAGGCAGAGGTTTAATCTGGGCTAGCAAGCAAAAGTTTCAAGAAAAACCTTTTCTTTTTCTCAGATCTTTCATGCAAGTGTTGTTCTTCCTGCATATGCTTGGGGATGCCTTTTCTGAATGCCCTAAACCACAGTAAATGAAGTTACATTGGGCCTATTTAGAAGCTGTACACGAAATCAGCCATGACGGGGCTTTCTACGTTGTCAGTCGGTTCCTTCAGGTCACAGAGGTAGCTTAACTTGTACTTCCACTTTCTATTACTGTCAAACTCGAGATAAAAAAATAAAAAAAGAAAGAAAGAAATGCACTGGGAATGCAGTGTACCAATCACTTAAAGATAAAACAATCTTAATTTTTTTTTAATAACATAATTATCTGGTTAAGCCGGGTATTTACAACAGGAAGACCAATTCAATGGTGAATAAATATATTTTTTTAAACCAGAAAAAAATGTAACTATTTAATTCCAAATGACCTAGTCACATAATGTTTTAATTCACCATGAATCAAAAGCATTCCAGTGTAGAAAAGTAGGTAGAAACGCTTATTACTCTACCATGACATTTAAAAAGCTCTGGTGGCCTAGTGATAAGATGTTGCACTGAAATCCCAAAGGTACATGGTTTGAATTTCCCAGATGCTCTGTGGGAGAAGGATGGACAATCTCTTTTGTGTGCACTGCTGACTCTGAAAACCTGCTGGAGGATCAGCTTTGGATTGGGTCTGACTCAGTGGCAAACAACAATCATGACATGCATGCAGATAATTTAAGAAGATTTTTTCTCCCTCCCCCTCTTTTTTTTGCATTAGAACTATTTTACCATTTTGGTGGGGGTTTTCCTCCTCGATTATTTCTCTTTGAAAATTCACAGGGACAGGAAAGAATAGATTAGCTACATCCCCATAAAACCAGCCTGTCTAACCTAAGTCCATAAGATAACCAGAGTGAGAGAATAGACCCTCGTTTTCTCCTCTAACACAAGGTAGAGAAACTAGAAATTTGAAATTCTTTCTGTATGGTCTTGGAAGATAATTTCTTGGCAATAATATTAATAGTACACGTTGATAAATTAAATATATTTTATACTGTTGCCAGTCTATATACTAAGCCCTTTGCATCTGTTACCATGTTTAATCTTCACAAGCATTCTTTGAAGATACAGTCAGGTGCTAGGAATTGGCTCTAACTCAGTTACCACAGGTACAGTGGATGATGACTCACTACCCCACCCTACACCACCTTCACAATTGCTCATTGTTGTGGCTGGGAGATACTATTATCCCCACTTTACAAATTGGAGAAACATGCTTTTTTAAACAAAGATATTTAATACTTTTTAAAAATCAGGGTTTCACTTCAATACGGCCCCAGTAATGCCACCATGTTCAGGGCCACACTACTTTCACTGACCTGTCTGTGGCCTATAATGGTAAGAGAGCACAGGTTGTGGCCCAGGGGGTGGTGCTGGGGAAAGTGGGTGTGGTGAGGACTGGACTGTGTGGTCCTTGGGTGTTAGGCTAGGGCTCACGGGGTCTGGGGCCATGCTCTCAGCTCCCAACTTCCCAGATACTGCCTGCTGGGTCTGAGAAAGTTGGCTGTATCCCTAGGTGGAGAAGTTGGTAACTTTAACAGGGGTTTGCAGACACTCTTGAGAATTCACTCTTGACATTGACCAAGGCTTTGTTCTTGGTCATCATGTAATTGAGAACAAGCGTTAATCCTGGGTGGTGGTCTCAGGGTGTGTGTATGTATAGCCGGTGATGACAGCTGTAGCTAGAGATACCATTTACATTTGTTGTTGGCTGTGCAGGAAGAAATTGAAAGAGTTCGTTCTATGGGCGGGGTACTAGGAAAAGGGGCCTGAGGTGGGCTAGAGCCCCTCAGAGTTGAGACAGGGGCTCCCAGAGACAATGACCTGGGAGAACTGCAGCAGCTCATCCTCAGCTCATACAGCAACCAGTGCCAGGGGAGTGGACCTGGCCAGGGTGGTCACAAAGTTTCTCCAGATCTGCAGGTGTGTGGCGTGTGTAGCTTCTGTGCAATGCCTGGAGCTAGGGGCCCTCGGGGTTGTCTCAAAAGATTACAAAAGAAGCAACTCTGAGACAGAGGTGAACTGTAACCACTGTCCCATGGAATCAGAGCCATGGGTCTTCACCCATGCTTGCTTGAGGACTGATGAGGAGGGATGAGGGAGAGTCATCACTGGCAAGACTAAGAAATCTTTGTAACATTGGCCTAGAGCTGAAAGGTTGAAGGTCAAAAGGCCTTCAAACACACCTGAGAAGCTGGCCTGACTAAAGAATTGTGTTCAGCTTCTTACCTAAATTATAACTTGTTAATTTCCCTAATAAACTCCATAGTCATGAGTATCACTGGTGTGTTCTGTGTGGTCATTGTAATGGAATAGCAAACCTAGCAGCAGAGCAGGGAGAACCCTGGGAGGGACGGCTGGTGTTAGAATTGATAGAAGTAGTTGTGGGGAGTGTGGTGGCATGGCTAATGTCATGGGAATTGGTTGGTACTACTGGGGTTGTGCATAGGGATTCTTTCTCCTCGTAGAGTTGTGGAATTCAGACATGGCTATAATTACACCGCCTGTATTTTCACAGGGCTCTTGTCAACAGATTTGCCCAATTCCACACATCTTGATTTCTTGACTGCTTCTACTGTGTCAATTGTGAATCCAAGCGAGATGACAACTTCAATTTCAACATTTGTCATGGTGTTGTCTAGTGGTCCAGTTATAAGGATTTTTGTTCTCTTGATGTTGACTGTAATCCACCATATTGAAGGCTAGAAACTTCACCCTTTTCCAGTAAGTGCTTTAAGTATTCTTCACTTCTTGTAAGTAAGTCTGTATCATTTGTATAATACAGGTTGTTGATGAGAGTTCCCCCAAACCTGATGCCCCTCGACAACAGTTTTTGGAAATATTTGCTCAATATTCATACTGAATAGGTATGGAGAAAGGATATAATCCTGATGTATGCCTTTCCTGATTTTAAATCAGGCAGTGTCCCCAAGTGGTTTAATAACCTCCAAAGCACAATGCCAAATTGTTGTTGTTGTTGTTGTTGTTATGTGCCGTCGAGTCTCTTGTGACTCATAGTGACCCTATGTACAACAGCCCTAAACCCTGCTCTGTCCTGTGCCAATCGCACCATCTCCGATACACCCATCCCAATTACCCCAGTCACTGAATCAATCCACCTCATAGAGGGCCTTCCCCTCCTGCGCTGTCCCTCCACCCTATCAAGCATGATGTCCCTCTCCAAGGACCGGTTCCTCCTTACAACATGTCCAAGGTATGTCAGACAAAGCCTCAGAATCCTTGCCTCCAAGGAGCCACCCAGTTTAACCCTCTCCAGGATGAATCTGTTTGTTTTCTTTGCAGTCCATGGTACATTCGATACTCTTCTCCAGCACCATAGCTCAAAGGCATCAATTCTCCTTCTATCCTCCCTAGTCATTGTCCAACTCTCTGATGCTTAACAAGTGATTGCAAAGACCATGGCCTGTATCAGATGCACCTTAGTCTCCAGAGAGACACCATTGCTCTTCAGTACTTTGGAGAGGCCCCTAACAGCCAACTTTCCCATGGCAATACGTTTTTTAATTTCCTGGCTGCTGTTGCTAAGAGTGTTCTTGTTCAGGCAGACGGGTGTGTGAATGGACCTCATAGAATGGCTTTCTTGACAGTCTGTCTCTAAGCAGGGATTCATAGATATTGACTTCTTTCCATCTTGGGAGGTGAACATGTAGCTTCATGGTTTCCCCATCAAGAAACTGGTATAAGGGAAAATGACTATGCAAGACTAAATTGAAATATGCCAGTGAGTCAGAATCGACTCACTGCTGACTTGCTAGCAGGTTTTGAGAGGTGGTCAATTGCCTGGGAGGAGACTACCCATCTTCTTCCTGTAGAGGGTCAGCCAGGAGCCTCAGAAACAGCAATTTACTAGATGACCTTGACTTTTCTAACACTCTACTTTTCCTCTTCTGTAAGTTAAAATGATTGCTAGGGGGGTCCCAGGAAATAGTTTACCCATATTAAATCATTTGGTAAAAGGTAAAGGCGATAAATGCCAGAGGTTATCTATGTTGTTTCATTTCTTACTTCCTTGGTGTTAACACAATTGATACAGATAGTAAGAGCTCCACAATTTAGCAGTAGAAGAAACCTCTGGTGGAGGCAGGAATGCCTTATGGAAGCATTTTAATCTGACCCAAAAGGAAGAGTATTTGTATAGTAAGAGCAATTGAAAGATGGCAGTAGCAGCAGGGACGGTTGAGTTACTAAACAAGTCAGAGCTGGTAGGAGCTCAGAGTGCTCCTCATTCACTGCCATCAAGCAGGTCCTGACTCAAAATGACCCTCCGTCGGGTTTCTGAGGCTATCAGTCACAAAGAAGAGACGGCCACCTTTCTCCTGTGGAACCCCTGATGGATTTGAATCGCTAGAGAGGTGCAGACATTGAGTGAGCAGCACCACTACTTGGGGACTATAGCTTGACCTCGGAAGGACTTCTTCCAAGGTACAGGTGATCAGTGATAAGTGAATGTGAGACAGCTGCTACTTTTACTTCATTCAACCTTCTGCTGGAGAGTTGACTCAAGTTTCTTATCCAGAGCCACCTTGTGCTTTATTCCAGACTACACTTTCAAGGATGTTTGTACAACAAACAGAACTAGAATAGAGTGCCTCACTGCCCTTTACAAAAACAGATTCAAGCTGCTTCAATTCAAGAGGTCTCTGACACAAGTGTCAACTGGCCCTGTTTGCAAAGCCTTAAAGAACTAGGGATCAAATAACTTGTGTAAAAATAGAGCCTTTCTGTTTAATGCTGTTTCTGTAATAAATTGTTTTTTGTTTATGTCTCTGAACTAGGTGGTTCTTGTCTTCTACCAGCAGCCATAAAATGGTGACAGGATAAATTGTGAACCTGCAAGTAGGATAAAATCTCAAACCATCTCTTCACAGTTCTGGACAGCACCCATCTTCAAGGAAGGATTACTTAGTCTTGCTACCCATTATTTCACTGAACAATTACTTCCTGCCAGACAGGATGCAAAGTACTATGGACAGAGAGCCAAAAGGCACACTCCTTGCCTTCAGGGAAACTCCACTGGACAAATTAGGAGCTGAATGAGCGTGCTATTTTTGTTATTAGGTGCTGCTGTTGACTACAACTCATAACAACCTTACAAACAACACATCTGAACTTTCCCTGCCTGTCCTGCACCACCCTCTCAGGCTCTGCCATGGTCAAAGCCCATTGTTACAGTCACTGTGTTCAACCCCTCTCACAGACCTTCTCTTTCATGACCTACCTTTCCCAGCATGATGTCGTTTCCTCATGACAACACGTCCAAACTACGTGAGACAAAGTTTCACCATCCTTGCCGGTCAAGAGTACCCTGGTTTCTTCAAGACAGATTTATTTGTTCATGGAATATTCACTACTCTTCACCAATGCCACAATTCAAAGGCATCAATTGTTTAGTTTTACATATTCATTACTCAGCTTTTAGATGCATAAGAAATAATTGAAAATACTGTCTTGGATTAGTCACATTTTAGTTTTTAAACTGACATCATTGCTTTTTAGCACTTTAAAGCGGTTTCTGTCAATAGATTTTTCCCAGTGGAATGTGCTCTTTTATTTATTGACTACCATGAATGTTGATTATGGCTCCCAGTAAAATCAAACAGTTGACAATACTGATATTGTTGTTGTTTAGTGCTGTCAAGTTGAGCATGACTCATAACAACCCTATGAACAAAAGACATGAACTTGTCCTATAACTATTGTTTTTTCGCTTAGAGTTTCCAGAGGCATGTTGTTTAGAAAGTGGATGCCACTCCTTCTTCCAAGCTTGTCTCAATCTAGGAGCTCCACCAAACACACTCCACAATGGGTAGGTAACCATAATAGCCATTTGACACACCAGTGGCATAGTGTTCAGTATCACTGCAAATCCAAATTGCCTCAGTACAGCAAATTAACAGACTAGTGTTGTACCACTTAGAAGAATATTCATACCAAATACAATTAACACCAAAAGAAGACTCAGTTGGGACTCAGCCAACATTTAAATACCCAGGCACGTGCACCAGGCCCTGACTGGCTCTCTAAACAAGAGGTTTCCAGTCCACAGCTCATTGTTAGCCAAATCCAGCAAATCAAATCAGCTCACACATGGTTGTGAACAAAATAAAAATGACCAAACAGTCCACATCCGACTTTCAACCAAAACAAGAAGAACCCACCTTTCAGAATCCAAATGGCTTCACACATAAGCCTCCAAAAGAAAACTCAGGTGGGACTCAGATGACTTTTAAAAGCCCAGGCATGTGCTCCAGGCCCTGATATCAATAATTGTAAAATTTCAGTGTAGCTAAATCCCTCAGCTATATTTCCAAAGGGAGCTCTTGTGTCATAAAACTTAATATGTAGGGCTGCTAATGGAAAAACCAAAGGCTGATTCCACCTCCTCAGGAGGAGACGGATAGTCTTCTCCTACAAATATTTATAGCCTCGGAAGCCAGATGGAGGATCACTAGAAATCGGAATAGAATCAATGATATCAGGTTTCATATACTTATGTAACACAAACTCATTGCCATTGAGTCAGAACTGGTGCACAGCTGACCCTTCAACAGGTTTTCAGAGGCTGCACATCACACGGAGTAAGATTGCGTCTTTCTCCTGAGGAGCTGCCGGTGAAGTCCACCTACCAGAGAGGCGCCACCTTTGGGTCAGCAGTGAGACTCCCTACAGACTCCGCCGACAGAGCGCCCTCATCCCTGCATGGTGGTGGTGTTTGCCATGGAGTTGGAACCAACTCATAGCCAGCCTTCCAGGAGGTTTTCAGAGGCACTCCATCACATAGGAGGAGACTGCCTATCCTTTTTCTGCGGAGCATCTGGTGAATTAGAACTCTTCACACTTTCGGGATCGCAGCATAGCTTCTTACCACTAGGCCACCGGAGCTGCTTTATATGTTGTCGTCATTATTGTTAGATGCCATGGAGTTAATTATGACTCATAGCGGCTCTATGAACAATAGCTCTGATCCTTGTCCTATCCTGTGCCAACTCCACAATCTCTGACATACTCGGGCCCATTGCTGCAGTCACTGTGTCAATCCACCCGGTTAAGGGTCTTCCTCTCCTTGACTGTCCCTCCACCTTTCCAAGCATGATGTCCTTCTCCAAAGAATAGCTTTTCTGAGCAACATGCCCAAAGTATGTAAAATGTGGCTTTGCCATCCTTTCCTCCAAGGAAATATTCATGGGCTATTCAGTCCTCTTCTCCAGCACCACAATTCAAAAGTATCAACTCTTCTTCTGTCTTCCTTATTCATTCACAAAACCATTGCCTAGATCAGGCTCACCTTACTCCTCAAACCAACATCAATGATAGTAATTTGGAAAGGCCCCTGACTGCAGATTTTCCCAAGTGCAATAAGTTTCCTTCCCTGTTGCTATCAAGTGTATGGCTTTTAAAATGGAATTTTTTTCAAATTCACACAGATGAAGAAAAAGAATTCAAATGGGTAAATGTCCAGCTCATTGGTTTTGAATTGTGGTGTTGACAAAGAGTATTCAGTATCCCATGGACTGTCGAAAGAATGAACAAATTTGTCTTGGAGGAATTGCAACCAGGGGATCCTTAGAGGCGAGAGGATGGTAAAATTATTTTCTCATATTACATGCATGTTGCCAAGGAGATGGTAAAACTTTTTCACATATTTTGGGCATGTTGCCAGTAAGTCCTCAGGGAAAAAAGATATGCTTGGAAAAGCAGAGGGTGAGCAAAATCCATTAGTGAAATGGGTTGGCACAGTGACCGCAACAATAGACTCAAGCATGGCAGAGATGGCGAGGGTGGCTCAGGCTAGGGCAAGGATTTGATATGTTGGTTGGTTGTAGGGTTGCTATGAGTTATAATCAACTTGTCAGCACTTATCAACACCTACAGTAGTCCTTAGTGGGTAGTGGGTATGGAGGCCATTGCTGTGGCTAGTGATTCCATGCATCCATCACATTGTTTTTGCTGACGCTCTATCTTACCAAACATGATTGTGTTTTCTAGCAATCAGACTCTCCTGGTGACTTCTCCAAAGGCTGTAAGATGACGTTTTACTGTGCTTGCTTCTTAAAAGCATTCTGGTTGTCTTTCTCCTGAGGTTAGTTTGTGCTTTTTGCTTCCAGTCAACTGCACAGCTGGGTTCTTTGACAAAACCAAAAGGTGGGCTAAGGTGCTGCTGTGGTCACAGGGCCAGCCTGGCAGCCACTACTGGTCCTTGCTCAAATCACAATTCAGCTTCATCTCTAACATTTTAGAAATGCTTAAAAGTTTAGGTGGTAGAAACTGCTAAATGTTGTGAAATGTCGTGCAATCCTCATTCCAATCTTCCAACGGGGGTTTGACGAATGCTCATAGGCTGAACAACTAGCATAAACTCTCGGGGCCCACTCTCTTCAACCATAAAACAAGGGTGGGACTACAGTTGATTTCATTTTCCATAATCTGTTGATTTAATTTACCAGATGTTTTAGGTCTGACTTCTCAGCAGATCCTGATGTAAAAGCATGAGTTTTGAAGTACATTCTCTCTTCTTATGGTTCTTGCTGTTGTTAGTCTCTGTGTATTTCCTGAGGAGAAATTTGGGAAGGCAGTGAGGAAACAGGGTGGGGATATAGCAAGAAGACAAGCAAGATGCAATTTCAGATAAAAATCAGGCCTCAGCCCGATTCTATGGGGAGCTCTGAAACATAAATTATACCGGAGAGTTTGGCTGACCTTGAAAGAGTTGGGCTTTCAAAACGAGGCAGCTGTCAGTAGATTGTGTTCCCACTAGGGCAATCCTGGATTTTTACAAATACTGGCAAAGTCAACAAGCTGGGAGACAGACCCCAGAACTGATCAAAACAGATCAGAGGTGTCAAATTGGGTGCATATGCTGCACTGACAGCATCAATTACACTAGAGGCTGTCTTTTTTGTTGTTTAGAAAGCTTTCACTGCAAATTTGACTCTTCCAATCAACAGACAAAGTTCCACCAACTGGTGGTGCAATAATTAAGTACTTGACTGCTATCCAAGCTTGGCAGTTTGAACCCACTAGTAGTTCTGCAGGAGGTGAAAATACTGGTGATCTGCTCCCCTAAATATTATAGACTATGAAACCCTTTAAGGAACCCTGGTGGAGCAGTACATTATGTGTTGGACTGCTCAACAAAAGGTCAGTAGTTCAAATCCATTAGTCTCTCGGAGGGAGAAAGCTGATGTAGCATCTCCTGTGAAGAATGGCAACTTCAAAAATCCATTGGGGGGGTCACCATGAGTTGAAACCCACTCAAGATAATAGATTTTGGTTTTGGAAACCCAATATGGTAATTCTCCTCTGTCTTTTAGTGTAGCTGTCATTGTTGGAAGAGGGAGGCATTCATTGCTGGCTTAGTTGAAGAATTCTGGCCCTCCACACAGGAGACCTAGATTCAATTGCTAAACAATGCACCTCCTATGCAGACACCTCATGACTATGAGTCATGGTCAACTCAAGGGCACTTGACAACAACAACCACATGTCAGTCAGGGAAGGCACACTTGCTGCTTTGACGTTGAAAACGTTTCAGCGAAGACTAAGAAGACAGACCTGGTGACCTACTTCCCCAAAATTAGCCACTGGAAACCCTGTGGATCACAACGTTCGGTTTGCAACTCTGCATGGAGAGGGCTGGACAGCCGTTTTCCTGTGCATGGGGTCACCAGCAGTTAGGGGCTGAGCTGATGAAACCTAAGCAGTAAGTGCTGGAGGGCCTTTGGTAATGGAGACTGCAATACTCTTAGGAATATAAAGAAAGACTGACAGTTTGAGTCAAAAAAAGCAATTAGCTTCTGTGAAAACTGAAAACCTGAGACTGTCCCAGCTCGTCCTGACCCATTGTGCAGAATCAGCTTGACAGCAGCAGAGGTGCAGGAAATTAAAATTGTCTCCCTATTCCAAATTCTAGATGTGTCTGACTGGCAGGACTGGAATTCTATTTCCTGCTTGTTGTTAGGAACCTTTGAGTCAGCTACAACTTGTAGTAGCACATCAGAGCCTGCCTGAACCAGTACCATAGTCATGTCTTCCACTCTGTTCAAGCTCACTGTTGTCATTATGCTGTCAATTCAGCTGGTTGAGAGTCTTCATCTCTTTCACTGACCCCTCTCCCTCTTCCTGCTTGATACCTTTTTTCCAAGACTTGGTCCCTCCTGACAACATGCTCAAAGTACATGGAGACAGAGCTTCACAATCCTTGCCTCTCTGGAGCACCCTGGCCATACTTCCTCCAAGACTGATTTATTTGTTCTTTCAGAATTCCATGTGATATTAAGTACTTTCCCCCAAACCTGCAATTCCATCTTCTTATGCAGTGTAAATATGTGGCCTTAAATATGGATTTAAGCTCAACATCAAGAAAACAAAGATTCTCACCACTTGGCTGATTGGCAGCATCGTGATAGATAGTAAAGAGATTGAGATTATTAACAGCTTCAGTTTGCTTGGCTCCACAGTCAACACTCTTGGTATTAGCAGGCAATAAATCAAAAGACTAATTGCATTGGGAAAGTGCTGGGACCTCTCCAGAGTAGGGAAGAGCAACTATGTCAGTCTGGAGACTAAGGTGCATTTGATACAGGCCGTGGTCTTTGCAATTACTTGCTATGCATCAGAGAGTTGGACAATGACTAGGGATGACAGAAGGAGAACTGATGTGTTTGAGCTGTGAGGCTGGAGAAGAGTATTAAATATGTCATGGACTGCTAAGAGAACAAACAGGTTCATCCTGGACAGGGTGAAACGAGCTTGCTCCTTGGAGGCAAAGATTCTGAAACTCCATCTGACAAACTCTGGGCATGTTACAAGAAGGGACCAGTCCTTGGAAGGGTGGAGGGACAGCACAAGAGAGGAAGAACCTCAATGAGATGGATTGACTCAGTGACTGGGGTAAGGGGGTAGGTGTTCAAGGGACAATAAGGTTGGCTTAGCATAGAGCAGGGTTTAGAGCTGTTGTACATAGGGTTGCTATGAGTTGCAAGTGACTCGACATCACATAACAACAACAACAAACAACATGAAGAGTAAAAAAGAAGAATTTTAGGCAAGTATTAACTATGTCATCAGCACTGCAGGCAAAATGTTTACCAGACAGTCTTCTTCCTTGAGCAGCTCACACTACAGCTGGTTGGATAAGATCTGCATGTATAAGCAACTCAAGGCCACTCTGTAATTAAAGACTGCTGGATTCTGAGAAACAGACTCCCTTTGGCTACACTTTTTCAGGAGACTCAACTCTGTGTATGGTGAGTAAAGTCTGTTCATGCCCAATGAAAGCATGCAGTCACTTGATACATTAAAATCAACTGAACTCTTTGTGTGTGTAAGACTGAGCTGGGGTGGGAGTAGGAGTAGATCACAATACTATGTTAAGTTAAAGATAAAATAAATATGCACTTTGGAAAATTATTTTGTTGCTATTAATATTTTTTAATAGAGAGATTAGCTACCATATTTTGTTGAATTGAAGATGTCATCAATGATAAGATTAGGTTACTACTTAGAATTAAGAGAGGAAATCTCTGCTGATTAAACAATGCAATACATACTCTATTAGCAAGAGTTTTATGATGTGAAAATAATTGCTTATTTTAGCATCAATGAAGTAGGATTGCGAAGAAAAATAGCAAGCTAATCTCATACTTGGATCAGCATCATTGATACCAGCAGTCAAGAGGTCAGAAGACTGGGGAAAATCTGTTGCCAAGGATCTCTCCAAAGTGCTAAGGGAGCAACGTCAATTTAAAGATTAAAGTGCACCTGATTCAAGCCATGACCTATTCGATGACTTGCTATGCATCTAAAAGTGAATAATGATGACAGAAAAACTGATGCCTTTGAATTGTGGTGCTGGAAGAGTACTGAATATCCCATGGGTTTCCAAAAGAACAAACAAATATGCCTTGGAGAAAGTGCAACAGGATGCTTCTTAGAGGCAAGGATGGTGAAACTTCATCTCACATACTTTGGACATGTTATTAGTAATGGCCAGTCCTTGGAAAAAGACATCATGTGTGTGAAAGTAGAGCATCTACAAAAGAGAGAAAGACCATAACACCATTGTTACAAAATAGGACAGACATGGATGGGGGTGTGAGTGTGAAGAGAATGGGAAAAGAATGGATAGATAGTGCATTAGATCAGAAGAGGGGAAGAACTCTTCAAAAGGAATATACGATTAGGCATTATATATGTATGACAAAAATCTGGAAATAAGGGGTGTATTGCTGGGTGAGCTGGGGGGAGAGAAGGGAAGGTGGGAGAAGATGTACAACAATGGAAATATTAAAAGAAAACTTTTTTATATTAAAAAAATTGTACCAAACAAGGAGAGAAAGACCCTTAGCATGATGAATTCTCACAATGACTGCAACTGTGGGCTCAAGATATGATGAGGATGGTACCGGATAGGACAACGTTAAGATCCGTTGTTCACAGGGTCACTATGATTTGTTGATGTGTAGATGGCACTGATAGTTCTTTGTGTTGTGTCTGTGCGGTTCAAGAAGGCATGTTTCTATCTCTTACTTCCAAGTAGGACTAGGTGAAGAGTGTAATGGAGGCTGACAATTGTAGAAATAGCAGCTAACACTCAACAGGAGTATTCATGGTGGAATAGTGAAGCTGCTAACTGAAAGGTCAGTGGTTAAAACTCACCAAATGCATCTCAGAAGAAAGATGTAACAGTCTACATATGTAAAGATTCAGCCTTGGAAACACTATAGGCAGCTCTATTCTGTCCTATGGGATTGTTTTGTTTGTTGTTAGGTGTCATCAAGTTGTCTAAGACTACAATGGGCTTGAGCACAGGGTTGCTGTGAGTTGAGATCAAGTCAATGGCAAAGGGAATTATGGGCCTAAGCACTGGGTTTTTGCTTCTTGTTGCTATGTGTCATGAGTCAACTTAATAGCTCTGAACTCTGCTCTATCCTGAGCTAATCTCACTGTCTCTGACACACCTGCCCTCATTACTCCAGTTATTGTGTCAATCTATCTCATCTGAAGTCTTCCTCTCCTGTATTGTCCCTCCACCCTTCCAATCATGATATCCTTCTCCAAAGACTGGTCCCTTCTGGCTACATGCCCAAAGTATGTAAGACAGAATCTTAAAACCCTTGCCTTCAAGGAGCGGCTTGGTTTCATCCTTTCCAGGACAGACCTGTTAGTTCTCTTGGTAGTCCATGGTATATTCAATACTCTTTTCCAGCACTCAAAGGCATCAATTCTTCTGTCACTCTTGGCCATTATCATTATCCAGCTCTCTGATACAAAGAAAGTAACAGCAAAAACCATGGCCTGGATCAGGTACACCTTAGTCTCTAGACTGACATCATTGCTCTTCAGTACTTTACCAAGGTCTCTGACATCAGAACCCTGGTGGCATGATGGTTATGTGCTTGACTGTTAACTAAAAGGTTGATGTTTCAAACCTACCAAGTAGCTCATGGGAGAAATAAAGGGGGGGGGGAAATGCAAGGGGTTAGGCAAATTTGCTGCAAAAGGCTCTCTTCATGTAAAAAAAGCCAAACCCCCAAAGATATCACTTTGAAGAGTAAAATGTGTCTAACCTAAGTTTTTTAATTGCTTCATATGCATGCAGAAATTGGATAATAAATAAGAAAGACCAAAGAATGGCTACCTTTGAACTGCGATATCGGCTGAAGAATATTGAACATACGTACTGTGGATTTCCAGGGGAATGAAAAAAAAACCCCAAAAAACCCTGTTTTGGAAGAAATACAGCCAGGATGCCAGAACGTGTCTTAGAAGCTAGGAGAGCAAAGATTTCATCTCATTTGGACATGTTATCAGGCAGGACCAGTCCAAGAATGATGTCCAGAAGAAGGACATCATGCTTGGACAAGTAGAAGTTGGCAGAAAGGAAGACCCTAAACAGAACGGTCTGGTGCAGTGGGTGTAACAACTGGCTCAAGTAATGACTGACGATGGCACAGGCAGTGACCCAGAAGGGTTTCACTCTGTTGTCCACAGTGTCCTGATGCGCTGGTGTCTAACAACAAAAAACCAAACTGAGAGCTCAAAAGTGAAGCAATATGCCTGAGGTCAAACAGCTGTTAAGTATCTAAGCTAAAATCAGAATGCAAGTCAGACTTTCTCAACTCTTTTTAACCACCATGAGTAAGATTTTTATAAGAACCTGGAAAAAAAAAAGAATCCAGACATTATTGGCTCAGCATTCATTAGTAACACCTTTTCTTAGGAAGCTTTCAGAAATGAAAATATCACACAGCCAACAGAGAAGACTGACCAATGTAAATTATGACTAGATTGCTGATGTCACTATTACATAACTAGTCTTTATACAGTCTTTGCGAATTATACTGCTGCATAATGGATTTTAAATTGCATGTTTAAGTAGACTAAGAACTCTATAGTTAGTGGGTTATAGTTAAATGACCACAGAATAGATAAGGCACACAATTAAAGAGTACATTTTTTGAACCCCTTAATTTGTGTGAGGATAGACAATTACCTCTTCTGTGTGTAGGCATGAATTCTGATACAGTCACAATAAAGCCAGGCCCAGAAGCTTGTAGATGCAGAATCACTTATCAGCAAGTATTATTTAACCCATCTTGGACACAATTGTTTATGGTCACAGACAATTTTGGGTTATCTGAATTTAGAAAAGATTGTCTAATCTCCTACTAACCTGAGGCAATGTGATAGAATTCTAGGGCAGGAATGCCAGTTTGCTTGCCTCTCAGTACAATTACTTGCATCAGCTTATAAACTAAAACAGCCATACTCAATTTTAAGGGGTGTGTGTGTGTGTGTTTGTGTAACTCTTGACACTCTTAAGAAGTGTGAAGAACTCCAAAGACTTTTTGTTTACAGAGATTCTATTGTTGCTGCTTGTTGCTGTTCTTAAGAGTTGAGAGAGTCCAGTATGACCTCTATTGCACGCTGATGCTTGGTGTGGTGTACCATTGAGTGGGAACCACTGCTGACCCTCCCTCAGCAGGTTTGCTGTGACAGTAAATCACATGGGAGGAGAGGAATTAAAAATAATAAACCACATTGTTTAAAAAAAACAGTTGCTATTGAAATATAATTATTTTAACAAACAAAAATATGTAGTGAATAGAATGTTATTGATTCAAGCTTTTGCAACTCTTTTTAATTGCATAATTAAAAATATCTTCTGGTATTCAATCTTTTGTGATAATACTTATCATGCGACCTCTGCAGAACCCCAGCATCCATTCAACAAAGATTAAAGGTAAACAGGATAAATAACATTTCATTTATATAGTGAAAATAGTTTTGACTTTATAGACTTTTGGAAAAGTCTGTGAGACCTCCAGGTGTTCCTGGCCCATACTTTGAGAACCATGTAGCTGGAGTAATAATGTACCCAATAGTGAACTAAAATAATACCATAAAGAATATTTTCAAACAATCAAAATTCCCCACTAGTAGTGCAACACTGAACACTTTGAACAAAGGCAATCTCAGTAGTAGGAGTAGCTGCCCATCTATTAAACACAAACAACCAATGTTCGTCTACAAGGTCACAAACAACAGACCTATTTCTAGAGAGAACAGAAGATTTTGAAAGGCTAAAAGAAAAAGTTTGCCAGAGGAAAGGAATGGGTAGTGATCTTGGGAATGTATGTATAGTCCCTTCACTTTGACATTAACTTTTTTTTAATATCTCCTCTGACACAGATGAAAATTTTAAATTTTTTTTTTTTTTTAATGTGTGTACCGTCAAATTGGATCTGACTGGTACAGGAGGCGATTGTTCCTCCTTCTTCAGCAGAGCATCTGGTGGATTTGAACTGCACACCTCTGGGATTGCAGTACAGTTTCCTGCCACTAGGCCACCAGAGTTCGCCAAATTTTAAATTTCTAATCTCTGTTTTGATTATTCAGCATCAGGTTAGAACTCATGGTTATTCTGACTGCTATAATCTTCACTAACTTGTTAGGTGACACCATTGTCAGAGAAAACAAGGAAAAAGCAGTTTAAACAATTTGTCGTTAGTTTCAGTGATGCTTTAACAGAGACTAGGTACAGGCCCTAGCTTCAAATCCCTCACGAAGCTTGGGGAACAGAGTTTCCCTCCACTCTGGAAGTAAGCCGACTAAGCGGGTGGGATGGCTGGCGTCTCTCTCCATGGCGGCTCCTCTTGGCGGCAGTCAGGCAAGGGACGTTTCTGGGGTCTTTTGCGTTGTGTGTTATACTGTCCTTTTTGGCCTTCAAAGGTGGGTGGGCAGCCCTGACCCCTAGAGTAAAGCTAATTAAGGGTGGGGTGGAGCCTGCGGAGCTCCAGGCCCTAGCTTCAAATCCAATCAGGCCCTCGGGTCTGAGGCCCTCAGGCCTGCCTTTAATTGTTTTTGGTGAAACATTCTTATAGGTCATGTAACTCTGGTATGTCCACTTGCTGTACAGAGGTAACTCGTGGCTGCTGTGAAGCCAAATACTATTACCCATGGTGGACAGTGTTTGGTGAAGCTCCCCGATTAAAACAAGCTTGGAAGCATGAGTGGCATCTACTTCCACAATAGCTTGCCTCTGGAAACTCTATGAACCTGGAGAAAGGACCAAAGTTATATAGGTGTCCAGGACTTTGGTTCATAGGGTTGCTATGAGTCGCCTGCCACTTAATGGCACTTAACAACAACAACAACAGGTACAGTTAATCTTCACTTTTCCACCCAGGAAGTTATCAGAATGTTCCAGAAACAGCAACTGAAATCCTGTTTGCAGTCAGCATGTCCAACACTTGTAGAAAGTCTCATTGTTCCCCTCCCCCAACTCCCAGAGATCCCAGCACCAGTCAAAGTAGGAGCAACAATTCCTTTCTCAAAGGTCTGCGGACCCACCCCCTGTATGAGCTAATTAGCTCTTCTCAGAAATCTGATCCTCAGTTCCACGGTGTCCTTCCTTTAAATTCTTAAATTTAAAATATTCTAATCTCTTCTTTTTGCTCCCTCAGCCACAAGAAGTAGGAGCTACTTCTTACAGTTACCACCACCATAGCATCTTATGCTTCTTTCCTTTTCAAATTTTTCAGTAGTACTTAGTAACCACTTCCTTAACACTCTGTTAAATGAACTCTTATTGTTTCTGTCTCCTAAGACTGACTGATAGAATCTTCATTTGCTTCTGATATTCTGTAAACTCTTTATTAAAAGCTTATTTTGTTGTCTTATTTTTTGATTAAGTTTTTGCCAGAGTGTAAACATGCCAGCACAAAGAACTTGTGCATTTTTTTAAGATGGTGTGCTGTTTCCCAGACTCGATCTGGTATGCTCTGTTCTGTTCCTTATTCCTCGTTTCTGACCTGAGTATATTTGCATAGTTCCTAGTATTTCATCTTGGTCTTGTTTAATGTTTTACATATATTTTCTTTTCCATTCCCTCATATATAATATGGCCAACTCTTTTAGACATTCTTTTTATTTTTTTTTGTTCTGTTTGTCATTGTTAGGTGCCACCAAGTTGACCACAACTCATAGCAACCCTACAAATCAAAGATCAGAACTTTGCCTTACCTTGCACCATCCTCAGTCTGCATCATGCTCAAGCCTATTATTACAGTTGCTATGTCAGTCTTGTCATTCCGAGCTGCCTTTTGGAATCTTCTGTTCAGCTCTTTAGTATCTTGAATTCTTCCTTGTGCTTTGGCTTCTCTACACTTCAGTGCAAT
>NW_006399914.1:6560577-6566440 GCF_000299155.1 Elephantulus edwardii
AAGACCCTCTATGAGATGGATTGATTCGGCGACTGGGGTAATCGGGATGGGTGTGTCAGAGGCAGTGCGGTTGGCGCAGGATAGTGCAGGGTTTAGGGCTGTTGTGCATAGGGTCGCTATGAGTCGCAAATGACTCGATTGTACATAACAACAACAACAACAACAACATGTCAGTCTATCTTGTTGAGGCCCTTCCTCTGTTTCTCTGATCATCTACCTTTCCCAGCATGCAGTCTTCCTCTAAAGACTGGGCCTCCCTGACAACATATCAAAAGTATGTGAGACAAACTTTCTTTATCTTTGCCTCTAAAGAGCACTCTGGCTTTATCTAAAACAGATTTGTTTATTCTTTTGGCAGTCCTGGAAAGTCCAATACTCTTCTCCAATACAGCAACCTAACGGCATCAATTATCCTTCTGTTATCCTTATTCATTGTCCAACTTTCAGGCGCAAAAGAAATAATTAAAAAGACCATGGCTTGGATGGAATCCCTGGTGGTCTAGAAGCATTAAAAGAAGATGGAAGGAGTATACAGAGTCATTGTATCAAAAGGAATTAGTGGATACAGAAGAATTTCATGAAACGACATATGAACAATGTATGAACCTGTGGTGATGAAGGAACAAGTTCAAGCTGCTCTGAAAAAATTGACCAAAAAAAAAAGGCCCCAGGAATTGATGGCATACCGATTGACATATTTCAATAAGCAGATGCTGCCCTGGATGTGCTCACGAAATTGTGCCAAGAAATCTTGAGGACAACCATCTGGCCAACTGACTGGAATATATCTATATTTCTTCCCATTCCAAAGGAAGGTAATCCGACAGAATGTGGAAATTATCAAACAGTATCATTGATATCACATGCAAGATAGATTCTGCTGAAGATTATCCAAAAACGACTGAAATGGCACATCAACAGAGAACTGCCAGAAGTGAAGCCTGGATTTAGAAGAGGCTATGGTACTAGGGATATTATAGCTAATGTCAGATGGATCTTGACCGAAAGCAGAGATTACCAGAGGAATGTCTACCTGTTTCATTGACTATGCAAAGGCATTTGAATGTGTGGATCACACCAAGCTGTGCCTGACTCTGAGAAGAATGGGAATCCCAGAACACTTGATTGTGCTTATGCAAAACCTATACTTGGACCAGGAGGCAGTCGTCAGAACAGAGCAAGGAAACACTGCATAATTCAAAATCGGGAAGGGTGTGTATCAAGGATGAGTCCTATCTCCATATCTTTTCAATCTATATGTGGAACAGACTATCAGGGAGGATGGCTCTATGAGAAGAAGTGTGGCATCAGGATTGGAGGTAGGCTCATCAACAATCTGCATTATGCAGATGACACAACCCTGCTTGCCTAAACTGAGGAGAAGGTCAAGGATTGCAGCCTTCCATATGGACTGGAGCTCAATATCAAGAAGACAAAGATTATCACCACTGGGCCATTTGGCAGGATCATGATAGATGGTGAAGAAATTGAAAATGTTGACAGCTTCAGTTTGTTTGGCTCTACAATCAACACTCTTGGTACCAGCAGCCAGGAAATTAAAAGACAAATTGCAATGGGAAAGTCTTCTGTCAGAGACTTCTCCAAAGTACTGAAGAGCAATGATATCAGTCTGGAGATTAAGGTGTGCCTGATATAGGCCAAGGTCTTTGCAATTACTTGCTATGCATCAGAGAGCTAGACAATGACTAGGGATGATAGAAGGAGAGTTGATGCTTTTGAGCTTTGGTGCTGGAGAAGAGTATTGAAAATGCCATTCTCCCATGCCTAAGAGAATAAATAAGTTCATCCTGGAGAGGGTGAAGCCAGGCTGCTCCTTGGAGGCAAGGATTCTGAAGCTTTGTCTGACATACTTTGGACATATTTCAAGATGGGATCAGTCCTTGGAGAGGGATGTCATGTTTGGGAGGGTGGAAGGACAGTGCAGGAGAGGAAGACCCTCGATGAGATGGATTGATTCAGTCACTGGGGTAATGGGGATAGGTGTGCCAGAGATGATAGGATTGGCATGGGATAGAGCAGGGTTTAGGGGTCGCTATGAGTTGCAGGTGACTCAACAGCACATAACAACAACTACTACACTCAACACAAGTGGAAGCTCTCAAAACTGGTTGTCAATTAGTTGGAATGAACCAACTCATAGTTGACTCTGCAGCAAGTTTATAGAGGCTGTAAATTGCATGGAAAGACATTGCCTGGCTCCTATGAAGGCACTGTTAAATGTGAATCATCAGAGAGACTCTGCCTCTGAGTTTGCTGTACATCTGTGGAAGCAGCAGTCAAGAACTCAAAAAGCATATTGCAGTAGGCAAATCTTCTGTCATGGACCTCTTCAAAGAGTAAGGGATGCTAACTCAAATCATGGTATTTTCAATTCTTTCATATGCACCTGAAAGTTGAACAGTGAATAAGGAATATCAAAGAAAAAGTAACACTATTTTGTGATGTCAGTGAAGAAGATTGAATATGTCAGAGAGTGCCAAAACCCCAAACAACTCTGTCTTGGAGGAAGCACAACCTCCAGGGTGTTTCTTGGAGGTGAGAATGGTACAAGAGCATTGTGCTTGGAAAACCAGATAGTAGGAGGAGAGGAATACCCTCAATGAGATGAACTGACCCAGTGAACTTCATCACAGACATGCGCACTGCACGAGATTGGACAGTGTTTTGGTTTGCTTTATGTCAGTCATACTCTGCTCTTAATTGGAGTTCAGTGGACAGTACCTCACACCAACAGCAAGAAATATTCTTTGACATTCTTTCTTCCTAATTGACAGCTATTTTTCTATAGTTACAGCTTGAGTATTAATATGGAAACAGACTTGCTTGTAAAATGAGAAATGAAAATGCTTGGAATTTTCTTATTATAGAACCTCAGTAATTGTTATGTAACAAAGTGCCTCTCTCCTGGCAAGCACTGTTCCTGATTTCACAAGTCTATTTACAGCTATGAATCATGCTGGACAGAGTATGGCTATGCTTTTATCAAACCAATGGACAATTAAGGACATCTTATATTAAGTGTACAAGTAAGCCAAGTTCATTAAGAAACTTTCCTTTTTCTAGCTGCAAAAAAACAGTTTACATTCCCAAGTTTAAAGAAAGTAAAATATAGTATGTGACCTTGTCATTGCTGATTGGACCAGGGCTGTGGACACTGGACTAGGGTTAGAGATCCCTGATGGTATTTTGTCTGAAAACTCTGTCAGTAAAAACCTGTAATGTTGCACAGTGAATATCCTAAACACATACTATTGAAAGGGGTAATTTAACTTGAGACATATGAGAAATAAGATGGTAGCAGTATGATTATAAAGAGCAAAATTAAAGAATATCTGAGTTTCTATAAAAACACAATACCAGACCTGGGACTAAAAGATTAATACTAATAATGACTATATAGCCTAACGTTGCAGTTATGCTTAATAAACTTCCAGTCTGGAACAATAGTGTTGTCTCTGCAAGCTTCACCCTTCTCATCTCTCTACTGTATTCTCAGCAAACTTCCAGTACTGTATGTACCTAAGTGTTTATTCTTTCAAAGTTGTGAGTGTCAGAAGGAGACTAGGTGGCTAGGACCCCGCAGGTCTTTCCTTTCCAGTGGATTGCACATAAGACACTGCCAGTCTCTTGTCTTCTATTCACCAGGCTTCTTCTGATATTCAGGTGAAAGAGCTGGAGAAATGCAGGCCAGGCCTTATGAGCTCATCCTCAGCCCAGGGTCAAAACAACTGGTCTCAGAAACCCTCCTTTCCCCTCCAAAGAAGAAGGATCTCTCTGTGGAGAAAATGCAGAAGAAATGAGAAGCTGCAGAAGGTGCAAGACTCATGAAGCAGCTTGCTGAGAAACGAGAGCATGAGAAGTGCTTCAGAAAGCAACCACTTGAGTAAAATGGCAGGAGAACTGATCCACAGAATGGAAGTGAACAAAGAGAACGGAGAGGCACAAATGCCTCCTAGAGCTTTTGCCAGAAGAGGACAAGCACACTGAAGAAGTGCGGAGGAACAAAGAAACTAAAGAGCCAGCTGATGAGACTGAAGCTGTCGAATGTGTCCTGAGAACTGACTTCTCCCCTCCCCTTCCTAAATAGCCAAAGACAGTCCTGGTCATGTAATTTTATTTTTTCCCCTCCTGACAAATATTCTAGAAGCTGATGTAGGACTGGATAGGTACATCCAGACTGTATGACGTTGTTTTAGGGGTTAAAGCGGAGAAACTAAGAAGTGTTTTACTCTTTTTCTAAAGTGTTGATGTCTTTCTGATGGAGCTTCTTGTTGCATCTTTTCACTTCAGTGCACTCGGTGTATTGGGTACTGGGTTAAAGGTTAATACTGTTTTGGTTCTGTGGAAATACATTTGTGAAAAGAGTATGTAGTGGCTTTTTTCAAAATTTGTTAGATGCTGACTATCTGTTCACTTTTAAAGCCCAATTCTGTCCCAATTCTACCAGATGCCATAGAATGGTTAATAAAAATGCTTATTGCTGTTGGGGGTTGGGGGGAGTTACAAATGTCAATTACATTTAACTTGTCTCTGGCATTTTATGATGTTACATGTACACACAGCTTTATCCATTTGTTTAATTATTTAGATAACAAACTCATAAAAGTGGTTTTAATAGTTTCACGAAATAAATGTCATGGTTTTTGTGACCTGTGCTGGCTTTACTTTCCAATAGGGTTGTGATAATTTATCAGGGTGACTTGAATATGGCTTTTACATTCAATAGTCTTGTGATGTTGTATTGAGCTGACTCTGATTTATATCGCCTCTACATACAACACATTGGAACACTGCTGATCTTGAGCGATCCTCACAGGCTCAGCTATGTCCATTGTCCAATTGCTGTGTCAATTCATCTAACTGAGGGTCTTTCTTTCTTTCACTGAACCTCTACCTTTCCAAACTTAGCACCCCCTTCCAAGAACTACCCCCTTCTAATAACACTGGCAAAGCATGTGAAATGAAGTTTTATGGTCTTTGCTTCTTCATCAGGCTGCCTTATTTATTTATTGTCCAGCTTTCACAAACATAAAGCAATTGAAAGTACCACGGCCTGGGACAGGTACACTTTAGTCTTTAAAATGATATTCCAACTTTTAAAGGAGGATTTTTTTTTTCTTCTGATAACTTTATTTATGGTCGAATTATCAGATGCATTAGAAGTAATGGAAAGGGTGGAAGCAAAGGAGTGAGGATGGGTGGGGGTGAGGTGGTAATCATAGGGTGGCACAGGTCGATGTGTGGGTGGGGTGGAGGAATGGGAAGGATATTTTGGAAAACCAATGTATTCAAACTTTGTAAATAAATTAGTATAAAAAATCGTGGCTTGGATCAGGTGCACCTTAGTCTTTGAAATGACAGCATTGTTCTTTAGCCACTAGGAGTGGTCCTTGACAGCAGATTTTCGCAATGCAACACATGCACAATTTCTTGACTGCTGTTAACATGCATGTTGAGAATATTTTAGTTCTCATAGCCCTGTTTTAATTTTCTTCACCTACTATTTGGACTTGTATTTGAATAACACAAGTAATTCATAGTTTGTTTAATCAACACCTAGCCTGATTCTGACTGCTAATACTGCATTTCTTGACAAATTCTTTCCACAGAAGTAGTCAATCTGATTTCTGTGTAATCCAAAGGCATTTACAACAAATAAATCATACAAAATTCATTTATTTAATCTCCAGCCTCATTTCTGTCACCAACTCCATATTTTGCAACTATCAGTCTTTTCCACTTTTGTATTTTAGACACCAATTAATGTACCTTGCTTGCATATTCAATAAATTTCCACAGCAAAAGCTGGTAGAAATCCTCCATTTCTTCCTCTTTGGCTTTA
>NW_006399914.1:6568025-6569865 GCF_000299155.1 Elephantulus edwardii
GATTGCAAATACCATGGCCTGTATCAGGCGCACCTTAGTCTCCAGAGAGACACTGTTGCTCTTCAGTATTTTGGAGGATTTTGACACCAAATTAGTCCAATGCAATACATTGTTTGATTTCTTGACTGCTACTTCTATGCATGTGGATTGTGAGTCCAAATAAAATGAATCCTTGAAAATGTCAATATATTCTCTATTTACCATTATGTTGCCTATTGATGTGGTAGTGAAGAGTCTGATTTTCTTAATGTCGAGGTGTAATTTATACTGAAGGCTATATTCTGTAATCTTCATCAATAAGTGCTTCAAGTCCACTTTGCTTTAAGCAATCAAGGTTGTATCATCTGCATAATGTAGGTTATTGATAAATCTTCCTCTAATCTTGATGCCATATTCTTTTTCATAATGTTCAGCTTCTCAGAATATTTGCTTAGCAAAGCCAAGAATCAGTAGAGTCTAGCAAATAAGATTTTTTTGGAGGTGGCTAACTTTGTAGGTATATATTTGACCCTCAGAACTTTCTTAGTTTTTATTTCATTGATTCATATTAAATACTCTTAAGAAAAAAAATTTAATTTTGTGTAGCTATAGAAGTTCACCTGACTTATAGACCAGCAGATACAATTTCAAAGGTGTAATTTGCAGGTTCTAGAAAGAATTTGAGAATTTGTGGGCTTGAAAACAAAGATTTGATTAAACATACCACAGTATAGGAGCAACCAGCTTGTGTTTGAAGTAGACATTACCTCATCAGTGCTTCAACAAAAGGTCACTATTCATTATATTATTTTCCCCATTGCATTAATTTTGATGTAAAGGTTGGCTTTCATTCTTTTTTATTTTGGTTGTAATGAACAAAATTAATCAGGATAAAATGATTAATTTCAGACATTATTTTGGTCCTCTGGCCAATGTTCAACTTGAACTCCTCTTTAAATGTCTAAAGTATTACTTCTTTATGTTTGTATTACAATATAACAGTCACTTTTAAGTGAACATTTTCTGATCTTGTTGTGGTCCTTAAAGTGGTTTTCTCTGAAACTAGCTAAGAGCTTCTTGCATAGAAAAGTAAGTAGAAAGCTGTAGTTATAGTTGTTCTTGAGTTTATGTTGTATCTCAAGATAACAATTGTTCAAAAAGTAATGAAGCAAGGGACTTCCAGTCAGATGGTTAACAAAACAAACTTTTCACTGTTCTTCAGATCTGTATTGTTTCAGATGCATCTAAAAGTTAGACAGTGGGTAAGGAAGGCTGAAGAACCTATGCCTTTGAATTGTGGTGTTGGTGAAAAGTATTGAATATACCATGAAGCACCAAAAGAACAAACAAATTTATTTTGGAGAAAGTACAACCTGGGTGCTCCTTAGAGGCAAGGATGGTGAAACTTCTTCTCATGGACTTTGGGCGAGTTGTCAGGAGAGTCTAGTCTTTGGAAAAAGACATCATGCTGGGAAAGGTAGTGGTCAGAGAAACAGTGATTAGAGCTATGAGGAGTAGTAGACACAACGGCACCTAATAACACAAACTCACTGTTGGTGAGTCTGTTCCAACTCATCGTGACTATCAATCAGGCTTTTAAAGTTATACATTGCTTTGCTGCCCAGAGGATCAAGGACATTTATCTATACTTTTGGGATGGGGAACTCAATTCAAGGGATGGGCGATAAGGTCATATGTCTATAGCGAACTAGAAAAGTACAACACTGTTCAGGAATTGTTGTTAGGCACTATCAAGTTGCCTGAGACTCATAGCGACCCTATGTACAACAGCTCTGAACCCTGCTCTATCCTGAGCCAACCTTATCATCTCTGACACACCTACCTCCATTAACCCAGTCAC
>NW_006399914.1:6570500-6594621 GCF_000299155.1 Elephantulus edwardii
TGATAAGTCTTCCTCCAGTCCTGATGCCACATTCCTCCTCATAGAGCCCAGCCTCCTGGATGATCTGTTCTGCATATAGATTGAAAAGGTATGGAGATAGGATACATCCCTGGCTCACACCCTTCCTGATTTTGAAAGATGCAGTGTTTCCTTGCTCTGTTCTGACAACTTCCTCTTGGCCCAAGTATAGGTTTCACATAAGCACGATCAAGTGTTCTGGGAATTAGTAACTTGTAAACCCAAAGGCACAGAATTATCACAAATGTGAGCCTACTCTGTGGGTAGAAGTAGAACCATTTGCAAATGATGAGACTACAAAGTCTATCTGGAAGTGGGAGTTACCTTTAATTTCTACTGCCCACAGCTAAGAAACAAACAGAAACCGTGTGAAACCTTTAAGACTCACACAGAAGTAATGAAACCACTCTATAGTGAGTTTTCATTACCCAGGTACACATGGGACACTGTGGGAGCTCTCACACTAGCAGAAGATAAACTCCAAGGCAAAAAATAGAAAGCGTTTTAAGAGCATATTTATATTTGGCTCCATGATCAACACTCTTGCCACCAGCAGTCAGGAAATAAAAAGATGAATTGCACAGGGAAAATCTGCTGTCAGAGATCTCTCCAGAGTACTGAAAAGCAATGATGTCAGTGTAGAGACTAAGGTGCACCTAATCCAGGCCATGGTCTTCGCAATTACTTGCTATGCATCAGAGAGCTGGACAATGACCAAGAAGAATCAATGCCTTTGAGTTGTGATGCTAGAGAAGAGTCTTGAACCACCAAGAAAACAAATAGGTCTGTCTTAAAAAGAGTGAAACTTAGTTTCTCCTTGGAGACTAGGATTTTGAAGCTCCATCTCACATACTTTGGGCATGTGGCCAGGAGAGATTGGTCCTTTGAGAAAGACATCATGCTTGGAAGGGTGCAGGGATGACACAGGAGAGGAAGACCTAGGATGAGATAGACTGACACAGTAACGGGCAATGGTGATAGGTGTGTCAAAATCAGTGAGACTGATTCAGGACAGGGCAGGCTTCAGAGCTGCTGTATATAGGGTCAATATAATTTGCAGGTGACTTGACAACACATAACAATAACAGCAACAATTTATGTTTTAATTGAATTGAGGAGGAAACAAACAAAGAAGAAATTAATACCTTAAAGAAATGAACAAGAAATTTGCTGGTGAAATGTGAGATTATAAGTGAAAAACATCTTCTAAAAAATAACTATCTAAGGAGAAATTGGTGAGCGAGGAAAGACAATGTGATTTCTTAGCAGTAAAAACAAATGTCAGAAGAGAGTAGAATAATATCTTCAAACGTGCTGAGGCTTGTGATTATTTGTATATATAGTTTTCAATATTAATCAGACTCGAAACTCAAAGTTATTGATGAGAAGTCGGCATTGGTTCATATCTGACCCACTCGTGGGTTTCCGAAGCTGTAAATTTCACAGAAAGAGATAGCCCCTCTTTCTTTCTCAAGCAACTGGTAGATTAGAACGGACAAAGTTGCCACCTTTGAATTAAGATTGCAACTCTTATCAGACTAAGCCACCAGAGTTTCCTCTTCAATAATAATTGTCAAAATAATTATACTCTACTTAATTATCATTGAAGAACCCAAACAAAAGACTTTACAGTAAAAACAGGTGAAAGCATTACAGGCTAAGAGTATTATCCAGAGACACTTATGAAATAACTGCCAAAGAAAGTACATCAGAAAGAATAAAAATGAGTCCACAAGGAGTAGACATAGACAAGGACTGAACTTGGAGGGTGGCGTATGTATGTGTGTTTGTGAATCATATCCGAATAAAATAAAAAACTTGTCACATTAAATTTTACCTTAACAAATATATTTGTCAAACATAATGTTGAAAGACAAGTTCCTGCTTTTGCAAATTTCTCTGGTAGACGCTAAAGTTGCATCTGTCATAAAATGGATCAAAACCATTTCACTATCTTAACATAATGTCCAGACTTGTACCATGAGTATTACAAACTCTTGAATATAAAAATTATACGTTCACACAGTCATAATTAAGTCCATAGCTAGGGCTGAGTAAAAAAAGAAGGGGCAGCTTTTAATTTTGATTTAGCAGTTTTAAATTCCAGTAAATGTTAATACTTGAATCTAGAAGAAATCCCCCATATTAATCCAATATGAATGATCTCAACTTCTAAATACCCTAATCTATGTCTGATGTTAGTCTGTCCTCATTACCTTTGCTTTTCTGTAACCTTTCAACTTCTATCTTGAATTAAAGGGTTTGAAGAAGTGTACAATACTTATCACTACAAACCTATATTTCTGTGGTTGTAATGGGCACATTAGCAGTTCTGAGGTTGACCTCAACTTTTAAAGACCTTATCATTCGATACCTCATTTTTAGCCTGTTATTTTCTATTGCCTCTGACGTTAGTATTTTTCTTTCTATGAGACCAGGTAAGCTACTTCAAGGTAAACACTCTTGCTCAAGCGATTTTTAGCCATTCCTTGCTAAGCAGAAAGCATATACTCAAATAATTTAGAAAATTTTGTTGACTGAAGAGACTTGTTATAATTGATATGTGTCATTGAGTTAGAAGCAGCTCAGAGCTGAGCCTCTAGAAGGTAGTATATTGCACAAGTGGAGAAAGCCTATTTTTTTCTCACAGAGCAGCTGGTGATTTTGAACCATGTGCCTTGGGGTTAGCAGCACAAATCCTTACCCACTAGTCCACCAGAGTTTCCTATTTACCTGATGTGAGAGTTTGTAATCATTACCCATTCCTGGATGTTGATAAGGAAGTTTGCATGAAATACATCATATCTATCCATGTGGAACATACAGTATGTTGGGGAGACGAAGTCCCAGACATTGTACATTATCAACATGCTCAGTTGTCAATGGAAGGGTTGGAAGTTTGAATCCAACTAGAGGCATCTGGGGAAAAAAGACTTGACAACGTTCTTTCAAAAAAATTGCTACCAAAAGCCATATCGAGCACAGTTCTACTCTAACACATGGGGTCACCATGAGTTGAAATTGACTCAATGAAAACAGGTTTGCTGGTTGGGGAGATGAGACTTACATGAGTCGGTTTATGGGTGTGTCTACAGACAGATTTGAACAATTTCAATTTGATCTGATAGGGAATGGGATTTTCCAGAAGAGGCAAATGACATGCCAAAAATTATGTTTCAGAGTGACATAAGTATAAATCTAAATATTATCTCACGAATTATGCAGTTCTTTGTTGTCCACATCAAAGTTATTTACCTATTCTGAGAAGTTAACTTCAGCAGACATTTAGATTAAAACTTGGCTCCTCTCTGCCACTCAGCATGGCGGTGGTGGCCTACCTTCTCCACCATCTGCTGGCATGTTCTTTGGAATGCAAATTTTAACATTTGTGTGTCTAACACATAATTAGAAAGATAACACTGCTGTAAAAAATCCTAAAATCCAATAGAAATTATTTTCTTATCATTACTCTTTTTGGTTAAAACAGGCTTTTTTTGACATTACAAACCACTTTTAAAAATGATTATCATAGAATAATATCATCCTGTTTATTTTTTTTAAATGTTGAAAACAGTACAAGAAAAGGGTCTGTGTGACTTATATCCTATAGAAAGGATAATTTACAAGGCAAAACTCCAGCGTGCTTGGATGTATATATTAGCCATTGCCCAGCTTCATATAGGTTTTGATATGAATGTCATTCCTAAGAATTTTCTTTTGGGAGATTAGACATTTAAAATTAGAATGTGGTCTATAGATACTCTTTTATTAAAATACTAACAAGACAAAGGGAGACAGATAATTCACTCTGGAATGAGGGGAAATCATCAATAGGACACTGGTGGAATTCCCCCGAATCATGACCACTGTTTTTATTAGTAAGGCTCTATGGCACCACTGTAGGAGAGGCTACATTAGCAGGCAAAAGACTGTGAATCCATAAAATATTCCAAGTTAAAAGCTAACTGGGTTGCTTCTGGGGTTGCTGTCACCCACCTCGCTACCTAGGAGCTATGGGGGTCTGAGAGAGCTATGAACATCATTAAAGATACAGTCAGACAAACTTCCTGGTCCTCCTGGAAATCCTTCCCCTACCAGTAGTAATGCTTTCAACTGTACTTTTCCTGAGGGCAAAGCCACATGGCTAACTTACAGACTGTTGTTGTTGTTGTTATGTGCCCTTGAGTCAATTCCAACTCATAGCACTCTATGAACAGTGGTTCTAAATCTTGCTCTGTCTCATGCCATCCTTACAGTCTCTGACATGCTCAAACCCATTACTGCAGTCACTGTGTCAATCTATCTTGAGGGTCTTACTCACTTGCATTGAACCACCAAATTTCCAAGCATGATGTCCTTCTCCAAGGCCAGGCCCCTCCTAACACTGCCTCAAATATGTGATAAGGAGTTTTACAATGCTTGCCTCCAAAGAGCACTATGGTTTCACTTTCTCCAAGACATAATTGTTCTTTTGGCAGTCCAAGGAATATGCAGTACTCTGAATAGATTTCACATAAGCACGATCAAGTGTTCTGGGTTATCCATTCTCCTCAAAGTAAATCACAATTTGTTGGATCCACAGTCAAATGCCTTTGCATAGTCAATGAAACACAGATTGATATTTTTCTGGTACTCTTTGTTTTCTGCCAAGATCCATCTGACATTGATGATAATGTCTCTAGTGCCATGGCATCTTCTAAACCCAGCTTGAATTTCTGGTAGTTCTCTGTAAATGTACTGTTCCAGTCATTTCTGAATAATCTTCAGCAGGAATTTCCACACTCTGCCGGGTCACCTTTTTTTTTTGGGGGGGGGGGTCACCTTTTTTTTGGAATGAGAATAAATATTCATCTCTTCCAGTGAGTTGGCCAGGTAGTTGTCTTCCAGATTTCTTGGCACAACCTGGTATGCACATCCAGGGTGCATCTGTTTGCTGAACTATGTCAATTGGTGCATTATGTAAATCTGCTCTCAGGGACCCTCCCAGCGTACTGAGAAGCAATGATGTCAATCTAGAGACTAAGGTGTGCCTGGTGCAGTCCATGGTCTTTGTAATTAATTACTTGCTATGCATCAGAGAGCTGGATAATGACTGAGGATGATAGAAGAAGAATTGATGCCTTTGATCTGTGGTGCTGAAGAAGAGTCCTGAATATGCCATGGACTGCCAAGAAGAAAAATAGACCTGTCTTGGAGAGAGTGAAACAAAGTTTCTCCTTGGAGGTTAGGATGTTTAAGCTCTGTCTTACAAAATTTGAGCATATGACCAGGAGGGAACTGATCCTTGGAAAGGGACATCATGCTCTGAAGGGTGGAGGGACAGTACAGGAGAAGAAGACCCTAGATGAGATGGACTGATACAGTAACTGAAATAGTTGGGGTGGGTGTGTTGGAGTCAATGAGACTGGCTCAGGACAGGGCAGGCTTCAGAGCTAATATACACAGGGTCACTATGAGTGGCAGATGACTCAACAGCACATAACAACAATAATTAATTTTACTTAATACAATATATAACCAAAATAACCATTTCAACATATATTGTTGTTGTTATGTGACCTTGAGTTGCTTGGGACTCACAGTGACCCCATGTACAATAGTCCTGAAACCTGCTCTATCCTGTGTCAACTTTACTGTCTCTGACACACCTTCCTCCTTACCCCAGTCACTGAATCAATCCATCTCATCAAGGGCCTTCCTCTCTTTCACTGTCCCTCCACCCTATAAAATCTATTAGGAATTTTACATCATTTACTTTTATGCTTTGCTAGGGGGAGAAGATACCCGTTTTGAAGGTATTCTGTGTTGTGATTACTGTTACTTGCTGAGTCAGTTCCCATTCATAATGATCCTCTGTACAATAAGCATTGAAACCCTGCCTGATTCTACATGATCCTCACAGTCACTGTTGCTCCTTGTCACAGTCACTGTGTCAGTCCGTCTCATTGAGGGTCTTCCTCTCCTTTGCCGACCCTCTCTTTTCCAATCGTGATGTCCTTACCAAGAACTAACTCCTGCTGAGAGCAAACCCAAGCTATATGAGATCAAATTTTCCCATTCTTGCCTCTAAGGCAGCGTTTCTTCCAAGACAGAGTTGTTTGTTCTTTCGGCAGTCCGTGGTTTACTCAACACTCCTCCCTAACTTCACAAGTCAAAAGGATCAATTCTTCTGCAGTCTTACCTATTCATTGTCCAACTTTCCTGTTCACATGAAGTGGCTGAAAAATATTAAGACTTGGGTCAGATGCACTTTAGTCTAGAAACTAGCAGCTTTGCTCTTTAGTACTTTAGCTCTTGAAAGTTTCCTTGATGGCAGATTTGTCTGTAATGCAACAAGTAATTTGCTTTCTTGACTACTGGTTCTATGGGTATTGATTATGGTATAAAACATATCTTAGAGAGAGTCTTTTGCTAAAGCATAAGAAGAGCAAGGCAGAGAAATCATTCTGGAATGAAGGAAGCCATATCAGCATCATACTGAAAGTATTTCAATGAATCACAAAAACGGCTTGCCTTTGTAAGAATCATAGCACTGTTGCTGCTGTTACTACCAAAGTGGACAAAAGACAGTGATGGGGTTAGGTTCATAATTTTAAATTTAGGAGCTTACAGGATTGGCTCTGAGGTTCCAGCCACTTGGGTACATGGTAATTGAAGTGATGACTCATGGGGATCATGACAGACAAGCCCAGGCAAAGTCTCTGACTCTCTGTGCCCCAACCCTAGGCTCTTATGCAGGCTGTGATCTGCTTTTGATTGCGTGTACTCTCCCTTAGGACAAAGTTACATGGCTGGTTTATTAGTCAGAAAGAATTCATACAGTGCCTGACTCTACAATAAGAATCCAAATGGAATTAGCCCTCATACAGCATTGAATCTTTGAAATCTCATGTGTATTTTATTCTTTCAGCCCATCTAATTTCAGACCAGCCATATTTCAAGTGATCAACATTTTGTGGCTATTGCATTGGACTGCATAATTCTAGAATTGAAATGGTACTTCTGCAATCCATGAGGAAAGGAAACGTAATAGAAAAAGTCAGACAGCTTATTGAAGGAGAAACATTAAATATTGAAAGATATTCAGTAGAGAAAAAACTCTCCTCCTCCAAAAAACAACTTTAAACAATGAGGTTTAACCTTTCTAACCAAACAACCTTTAAGTCAATTCTGACTCATAACAACCCTACAGAACAAAGTGGAGCTAACTACTCCAAAGGCTAGACATCTTTATGGAAGCAGACTGATACATATCTTTGGTGAGAGGTGGTTGGTGGGTTTAAGCCACCAACTTCCCTTGGTGAGATTGACGTACAATTAGACACAACCAAGTGTTGGTGAGAATGTGTGGAACTCTCATGACCCACTGGTAGAAACATGAATTTCTGCAGTCATTTCTAAAGACCAATTTGATTTCCTCATACTTGCAGCAATATGATAGTAGGGAATGAAAACAATGAGAAACAGTGCAGTCTGCCGAGTATGATAACTTGAATAGGGGTGGGTGTGTAAAAAAAAAAAAACCAACATGTAACTTTTGCTTATTCATATAATTTACAGGAATGTATGCATATCTAAAGATACATAACTAAAGTACACATCTGGAATAGAGGGAGGAAAATGAAATCAAGAATGAAAATTTAAAAATGTTAATACTGCTTGTGGTAAGAAGTTTACAGCACAGAAAGTCTTAATCTAAATGTCTCAAACCTCCTCCACAGATTCCTTCATGGGAGCTTTCTTTTTCCCCTAGGCATTCCTAAGGGAATTTTCACAGCTCTCCATAGTCTCTAAGAGAGCCTGGTCCTTGCTCAGTCGTCATCTCTATGACAAGTCCTAACATCTGTCTCCGATCAGGTTGTGTCCTCTACTGCCTAGTCTTCTTACTTCCTCTGGTGCATTTTCACTGTCAGCCATCACAACACTGTAAGCTTTATCTTCACCTCCAGGAGAAGGATTGCTCTTTCTAGGCCTTCACACTTTATATCATCATTCCTTCCAACTCTAAAACGTGGACATTTACTCTTATCTTCTCCTCTTCCATCTCCCCTTTAAAATTATCTAGGAAGTTGTCAAGAATTACTGTTTTTACTTTGAATATCATTGCTACCTTAATCTCATTGTTGTTGGGTGCTTTTGAGTTGATTCAAACTCTTGCAGACCCTAAGAAATGGGATATAATTGCCAGACAGAGTTCAACTGGCTAGACTCTTTATGGATGCAATTTGTCAGGTTTTTCTCCTACAGAGACACTGGATGGCTTCAAACCAACAACCTTTCACTTAACAGCTGAGTGCCTAACCTTTGTGTTACTGTGGTTGTGTGCTGTTGACTAAGAACTGACCCATAACTGGTCCTCTGGCAGGTTTTCAGAGACAGCTTAGGAGGAGATTTTCTATCCTTTTGCCATGGTGAAGCTAGTGGATTCAAACCATGTGCTTTGGGCTTGCAACTCAGCTTCTTATTGAGAGGCCCCCAAAGCTCCCTAATAATTTTGCTTCCTTTCACTTACAAGTTGCCAAGTTGCTGCCCCTAAAACGAAACCCACTGCCTTAAAGCCGGATTCAGAGACTGCAGATCTCACAGAAGGAGACTGCTCATCTTTCTCCTGTGGGAGACTGGGCTTCCAGGGCTCCTCTGAATCTTGCTATTGCATCCATCGTAGGAGCAGTTAAGATATCAAAAGACATGTTGCATTGAGAAATCTTGCAGTTAAAGTCCTTTAAAAGTCCTAAAGAGGAAAGATGTGTTTAAAGACAAAAGTGCTCCTGACCTAAGCCATGGTATTTTCAATTGCATGTAAAGTTGAACGTTAAATAAGGAAGACCAAAAAACAACTGATGGCTTTCAATTGTGATGTTGGCAAAGAGTATGGAATAAACCATGGACTGCTAAAAGAACAAACAAATTAGTCTTGGGGGAAGTGCAACCAGGGAGCTTCTTAGAAATGTGGATGGTGAAACTTTGTCTCACATACTTTGGACATGTTTTCAGGAGGTAGGTTTGCCAGTTCTCAGAAAAAGACATCATGCTGGGGAAAGTAGAATGGCAGAGAAAAAGAGGAAGACCCTCAAGGAAGTGAATTGACACCATGGCTGCAACAATGGGCTTGAGCATGGTGGAAAATGTGAGGATGGTGCAGGATAGGGCCAGGTTCCGCTCTCTTGTTGTTCATAATGTTCTCTGAGCTCTTTGACATCACCTAACAGTATCAACAATGACAACTAGAGCTATTTGTATCATATTACTTCTTGGTCAAAATCTCTCATGGTGCCAGTAGTGAACAGTTGCTGCCTTTTGGCTTTTCAGCATTTATTTTTCCTTCACATTTTCTTTTTCGGAATTATCTCTTCCCTTTGGTCATAATGTTAATCCAATAGTTATACCTATATCTGTCTATCTATCTATTATCTATCTATCTATCTATCTATCTATCTATCTATCTATCTATCTATCTATCTACCTATCTATCTTGTTGTTAAGGGAAGAACATATGAGCCAAGCTAAGGCTTTGGGTACTCTTTGCCTCTAGTTTAAATTCTGACCAGCATGGTAAATACATTAGACAAGGCCGAGTTTTATTGAAGACCCAGTTCCTGCTCTTGCTCTAAGAGGTTGCTTTGTTTTCTGATGTTTCTGAACCTGGTTCTCTCCCTTCTCATCTACTCTGGAGGCTCCTGATAACCTGTTCAATAAATTCTTCTAGACTGACCAATGCTGCTTTCTAGCATTTGTAAGTAGAATATCACTAACTTCTTCCTTATTGTTCAAAGCATAAATTTATTTCCTGATTGGTCCTAGATTTATTCATCTACTCCCTAAAGTCATAGTGAGGTCAGTCAGTCACGTCCTGATGCTAGAAAATGCAGAGTGAACCTTGTTCTGTGTTTTGTACTGTCCTAGAATGCAGAGAGACCTGCTCACTTCCATGTGTCTATATTAATTTGATTTTGTTCTTCAGTTCATTCAGTTTAAGAAAGTCTGAGCGAATTCATCCCTTTTGATATTCTGATTCAGCTCTTGGCATATTTAATATTTTGCTTTCTTCACAAACTGCCCTTTGAAATCTTCTGTGCACCTCCTTCATGTCCTGATTTCTTCCCTCTGCTTTGGCTTCTCAGCAGTATAGTGCAATATTCAGGGTCTCCTCTGACATCCATCTCGGTCTTGTCTCCTTCCTCTGTCTTTTTAATGATCTTTTGCATTCTTCTTTGATGATATTCTTGGTATCTTTTCACAGCTCATCTGGTCTTCATTCATTAGTGTTCATGGCCTCCAACCTGCTCCTGAGATGGTTTTTAAATTGAGGTGAGATAGATTCAAGATCAAATTTTGGTTTTTGACTACAAACACACACAAACACACACAAACACACACACACATCCTCTAGCTTCAGAACATAGCCATGTCTTATACCACCTGGTGAGTCAAACGAGAATCATCTGGAGAACGTGTATGAGGCTCCAAGGTGGGGAGGAGGGTAGCAGGGACATGAGGATGAGTGGGGGTGGGAGTGGGGAGGAGTGTTAATCATAGGGTCACACAATTTGATGGGTGGAGGGAGGAGTGGGTGAAGAAAATGGGAAAGATCCAGTGTGAAAAACAATGTATATAAACTTTGTAAGCAAATAAGAAATACATTCTAATACTATAATAATAAATAAAAATAAAATTTAATATTATATTTTTATATAATAAAAATTTTCTTTAAATAAAAAAATTTTGTTTTTTGTAGATTAGCTTTCATTTTCTTTAGTTTCAATTTGAACTTGTATATGAGTAGTTGATGGTCTTTTCCATATTCTGCACCTGGTCTAGTTTTCACGGTTGATATTGAGCTTCTCCAGTGATTTTTTCCACAGATATAATCAATTTGATTCCTGTGTAAGCCATCAGGTGAGGTCCATGTGTATAATTGCTGTTTGTGTTTCTTTGAAAAGGTATTTGCAATGAATAAAAGGGTGACAGAAGGTAAAGCAGTGATGTCTTTGAATTGTGATGCTGGAGAAGAGTATTGAATGTACCATGGACCAATAAGAGAATAAATAGGTCTGTCCCAGAGAGGGTGAAATCAAGTTGCTCCTTTGAGGAAAGGATTTTGAAGCTCCATAGCAAAACTTTGGGCATGTTGCCAGGTGGGACCAGTCCTTTGAGAAGAACATCATGCTTGGAAGGGTAGGGGAATAGAGCAGGAGAGGGAGATGGTGGATGAGATGGGCAGACACAGTAACTGGGGTAAAGAGGAAAGGTGTGTCAGAGGCAGTGAGACTGGCTCAGATAGGGTAGCATTAAAAGCTATTGTGTATAAGTTTACTATGAGGCACAGTCAACTTGACAGCACACATAAGAACAACAACATAATCATTTACTGGCTCTTTAAGGTCCAACTCAGGATTATTTTCTCTATGAAGACAAATATGCCCTATATTGAATTCATCCAGTAAACCTATTGCTATAGTCCATTTTGATTTATAGTGACCCTACAGGTAGAATGCATCTGTCCATTAGGGTTTCCTACGGCTGTTGACCTCTGTGGGAGCAGACTTCCACATCTTTCTCCCTTAGAATAGCTGATGGGTTAGAGCTGCTTCTGACCTTTTGATTCAGAACTGAGTGCTTAATTAGCAACTGAGTCCCACACTATCAGGGCTCCTTGGTCAGTTAATATTTCTATTACTACTTCCTGCCGTATAGCTGTAATCGACTCATAGCTGACCCTCCAGTATGTTTTCTAAGGCTGTAAATCACAAGGAGGAGATTGCCCATCTTTCTCCTGAGAAGCTGCTGGTGGATTTGAATTGCCAGACTTAGCAGTGCAATTTCCTATGAACTGTGCCACCATAGCTTCCAAGTTAATACTTTAGAGTCAATAATTCATTGTCTGGCTTGAATGAAAAAAAAATTGATAGTAATCTTTCTCCAAATCAAAACAAATACTAACCCTCTCCAAACCAATAGTAACCCTTTGTAAAAGCATTTTTATTTTGCAGAAACATTTGACAGTAACCCCCACTCCTAACAAAAGAAAGGATGAGGGGGAACAATCCTTGACTTAGAAATTCCTTCCAATTCCATTGTTGAACAATTGTACTTAAGACATTCTTTTGTATCTGGAAGTGAAATTTCTTATCCCGTTAACGATTACTCCCACTAATGACTTCAGCTTGGCATTGCTTCTGTAAACTAAGGAGATCATGTGCTTTAGTTAGGGACTAGTCCTTGGACTTTTGCGGAATCTGAGACTTGGTAAAAGATGCCTTCAGTGTCTTGATCTTGATGACGAAAAACCTCAAAGAGAACAAGGCTAAAGATAGGCACTCAATTAGGCACATACATCTCGATATAGCTTTTGGTGTGGGCATGATCCCTTAACCAGAGAGGAATAACTTAATTGTTTGCATTTCATGTTTTTTCCAAAATGATGTTGTGGAAGAATTTGTGAAAATCTTTGCAGAAATCAAGATAAACTGATACAGTAAAAAATAAACCACAACAAACTGTGATAGTCCCCTGAGCTGCTGATCTAGTTACCCTACTGAAAACAAAATAGGGGAGCGTGGCATAGTTTGTTGTTAGTGAATCCGTGTCAGCTGCTGATCACCACATGTCTTTTTAAATGTCCACAACCAGTTTAAATGATTCTGGACTCTTCTTGGTGATCAGTCTCAGGCTTTGTAGTTTGTAATGTCCAGAAGCTACACTTATTTCCTCTTCTGAAAATCAGATCCCATCACCATTTTCAGCCTCTGCCACCTTTAACTTCTCTGAATTCTCAAGGTTTGTTGATAACAGACTGTGAGGGTGGTTGATAATAGACTATGAGAACTGCACATTTTTGGGTTGCTCCGCACCAGGGTGCAGTGCTTTTTCTGGACCAAGGCATTGAAATAATTCTGAGGTAATTATACTTTTCTGACTAGCTCTTCACAGACCTTAGGTTGCAATACCCTTGCCATTTCTTTTCCCTTCAGTTTGCATTTTAATGTATATTTTTGTGTTAGGAAAATTATATATGCTCACCATCATTATGTAAATATTACAGAAAAAAATGCAGAGTAAAAAGAAAACTCTCCCTTGTTATCAGTCCTAATATATACGGTTAACAGATTGGAATGTAGCCTTCTAGGCATTTTTCAGATGTTAACAGACACGTTCTTACATAGTTTTTAATACCCATGGATGTGCTGCAGTTTAGCTTTTAATCAAACAGTATGTAATTAACATAGTGCTGTGTATGACATTGAACTATCATAAACATGCACTCTTGTGTATGTAACTGTCTTCTTTCACTTCATTTCCTAGTAAAACATAAGTCCTGAGACTTACAGAAGAAACTGCAGGTACATAAAGAATATATACAAAGAAAATTAGTTTAAGGGCCCTGTTCTGTCCCAAAGACTTTTTCCCCCCTGTCCCAAAGACTTTAAAGTCAAACCAAACCAAAGAGAAAACTCTGACTATTGAACAGATTTTGAACTAATAGTGACCTTGTAGGGCAGATCACAACCTCCCCATATGGTTTCCAAGACTGTAAATCTTTATGGATGTAGATTCCCATATCTTTCTTGCAACAGAGTAACTGGTGGATTTGAACCACCAACCTTTAAGTTTGCAGCTGAACACTTAACCACTGACATTAGTGCTCTAAAGAATCTTAAGTACATGTTATTCTTATTACTTCCTATCAAGTTGGCCTCCAGTTCAAAGCACTCTGCACAGTGTTGCAGATCAGACTGCTGTGATTCACAGGGTTTTCACTGGATGATTTTCTGCAGTATATTGCCAGGTCTTTCTTTCTCATCTTATTCTACAAGCCTCACTGGATACTGTTTAGCATAATAACAATGTTTAAGCCCCCACAGACAGGGATGACTGAGAGGCTTTGGCCAGGAATTTAGCTGGGTCTCCCACATACAAGGCATGAATCCTACAATAGAACTACCACTGCCTCCCTTAAGCCCATGACCATGTTTGAACGGTTTGTGGTTTTCATTTCATTCAATCATCAAACAAAATATGTAAACGAAATAGGACAGTCAGTAAAACCACATCTATTTTATGAAGTCTCAGGGAGGAGAAGGCATCTGCCTCAAGGCACACAGCTAGTTTGGGACAGAGTAAGGTTAGAACACAGGTCTTCTGTCTTAATCTGCTGCTTAGTATAAGGTAGATAGTTGCTCCCAGTGCCCGTATCTGAGACAAGAACAGGGTTATCTTCAAGAAGGAAAAAAAAACCCTAACCCAAACCACACCAAACCCCAACAAAACAACCAGCCTGGTAGTGATTCACAGGCAATGGTTGTCTGGAATGTGCTGTGTCAGTCAGTGGTGAAGTGCTGAACAGTGTTGGTCTGGGTAGAAACAGTGAGAAACAGTGAGAAGGAAAGTGACTGAGTTTCTTAAGTAGATAAATGGTTTGCACCGCAGTGCAGATAACCATAATATTCATATGCACTTACATGTCAGATCCACTACCTTTGATTTGATTGCCACTCACAGTATGCAGGTAGGAGAGCGTAGAACTGCCCCCCTGAGGTTTCCAAAGCTGTAAGTCCTTATGAAAGCAGACAGCAACAACTTCCTCTCATGGAGTGACTGGTGAGTTTCAACCACAGACCTTTCAATTGGCAGTCAAGTGTTTAACTAAGACTCTACCAGGGCTCTTTAAAATATAAGGCCGTGATTTTTCTCCCTGCGATACCTGTGAACTGTGGTGGTGGAAAAGAGCACTGAAAAAACCCCACAGCTGCCAAAAGAACAATCTGTCTTGGAGGAATAGCCAGAGTAAGGTGCTCCTTCAAGGCAAGGATGATGAAATTTTGTCTCACATATTTTGTGCATGTTGTAAGGAGAGGCCGGTCCTTGGAAAAAGGCATCACGCTGGGAAAGGTGGAGGATCAATAGAAGAGAAGAACACACTCAACACAATGGATTTTAAAACGGGGCTCAATATGTCAGACATTGTGAGCTTGGTGCAGGGCAGGTAAGGTTCAGATCTATTGTTCATAGGTTTGCTATGAGTCGTAATCGATACAGTAAAGTCACTTGAAGAGCTTTAAGAAAGTACCCAACTGGATCTCAAACTCTAGTATTCTGATTCAATTGTCTGGGGCAGGTAAATTCTAATAGCAATTAGAGGTAAGAATTCTCTAGCCAATGAATTGTGAGTGAAGTTAAGCGTCGTTCTCAGGAAGAAACGATTCCCCCCTTACTTTCAAATGTGGCCTATCAGAAAGATTTGTAACTTCTTGGATTTTTGACACACTTTTTTCAAATTGTGATTTCAAAAAAGGTTACAGAAACGTTGGATTTTCATTAATTCATTGTTACACACTCCCAGTTTACTTTTTTTTTTAAATTCATTTATCATTGCATAGCCACACTTTCACTCAAAAACCAAACCAAAGCGAAGCTTGCTTTCATAGAATTGATTCCAATTCCTAGTGAGCCTATAAAACAATTTAGTAGTCTTCTTTGAGTGCTGGAACAAACGATGGACTACTGCCTCTGAAAATCCACCGGAGAGTAAGTTACAACAGTAACAGCCCAAAGCTGGCGCCTTCCTGAAGCTTTAATCAGTCAGCAGCTCCTCCAGAAAAAGAAAGGCCATCTTCCTTCCATGTGATTCACAGTCTTCTGAAGACCCACTGGAGGCCTAGTTATGAGTCAGCTCTGATTCGATGGCAACATATTTTTAAAAAAACTTCATATACATTGTGTTTCATTCACATACATTGTGTTTTACACATTGCTTCATTCACATGCGATAGATTTTGTTTTATAAAATTAATCACCGTTGATCTGTGCCTACTATTACCCTGTCTTTTCAGGTCCCCATTGGATCTTTCCTAATTCTGGGCACCCCCACCCCACTCCCCACCATAATCTATTATTCTAATGATTTCCCCCCGTTCTTATCCTCTGCCTCCCTCCCCTTGCCCTTTTGGGATTTTATCCACATCTTACTAGTTATCCCTCTGTTTTTATAGTAACGGTCTTCTGTAATATTTGTCCTTAAGAGACTGAGTTAGTGCACACAGAAAAATACTCTCTAGACTCTCCCTTATTAGGTAGTAATTTACAAAATCATTGCTTCTTAGTGCTGCATAGTAGCTCATTGTGTGGTTATACCATAATTTCTCAGTCCATTCATTTACTGATGGACATTTGGGCTGTTTCCATTTTCTTGCTATTGTGAATAACACTGCTGTAAACATAGGTGTACAAATCTCCATTTGTGTCTCCATTCTATTCTGCTTGGTGTATATTCCTAGCAGTAGAACAGCTGGGTCATATAGAATTTCTATGTTCATCTTTTTAAGGAAAAGGATGGAAATGAATTTTGAAGAGTTTTGTCTCAATGGAACTATCACTGTAGATCATATAATAGATAGGATGAAAATGGATCTTTGACAATGTTTCTGGATCCTGAGGGAATTAACAGGATTCCATTATATTGTTGAATTTCTCAGTTAAATGACACAGGATCTCTTTCTGGGCCAGTTTTTGTTAAATTTTTGGATGTAGTGCTTATAATAATAGTTGTAAATCTCTATGAATATATTTTGTCCACTGAGTTGTATTCTTAAAATAATTGAAGTGTGTATACTTTATCTCAATAAAGTTATTTTTTATTTTTGTTTTTGTTAAATTGCTATTTGATTGAATTTGTTTACAACTTGAACATCATGATGCTTAAAAGCATCCTAGACAATTCAAAGTTTGATAACCGTTAGGCTGATTGTATTAATCATTGTTATTCAATTCCCCTTCCCCGTGATTGGTTTAAACATGGGCATATGTGCAATGTAGTCAATAAAATATAAAAAGACTGCCTATGGCTTCTGGGACAATTTATTTCTAAGAAAATTATAGGAAAAGCTAGTCTCCTCTTCCTTTGGTCTTAGTTTCCAGCTGTTTATCTGGAGTTGCAACAGCTGGCTTGCAACTATGAAAGGAGTCAGCTATGGACAATGCAAATACACTAAGGACAGAAGAGGAGAAATAGGAAAAGAATGTAAGACCTCGGTGGCTTACACTGAACTGCTAACCAACTCTGAGACTCTAAACTTTTACAATGTAAAATAAATTTCCCTAATTTTCAATTTTCTTTTTGACTTAGGCTTTTTGTTACTTTCAGACAAGAGCATCTTCACACACCAAGGAACAAAAGCATTTAAGAGTCAAGTGAAAAAGAACAGCCTACAAAATAGGATGTAGTCTGATTTGCAGCCTGTTCCACAAGTGGTTGTCCATGAGTTGTTGTATGCACGAGATATCTTTAAACAATATCTTTAAATACCTATTGTGACCTTTAGGAAAGAGAACTAGAAAACCCAAGGCTTATGGAGATGATTACTTTTCACTCAATATCACTCTCGATATGCTGCAGACTAAATGAGAATAGGCTATGTCTAGTTTACCACTTGATGTTGTTGTTCTTGTTATGTGCCGTCGAGTCTCTTGCGACTCATAGCGACCCTATGTACTACAGCCCTAAACTTTCCTCTGTCCTGTGCTAATTGCACAGTCTCTGATACACCCATCCTGATTACCCCAGTCACTGAATCAATCCACCTCATAGAGGGTCTTCCCCTCTGGTGCTGTCCCTCCACCATCCCAAGCATGATGTCCCTCTCCAAGGACCGGGTCCCTCCTTATAACATGTCCAAAGTATGTCAGACGAAGCCTCAGGATCCTTGCCTCCAAGGAGCAGCCCAGTTTAACCCTCTCCAAGATGAACCTGTTTGTTTTTTTAGCAGTCCATGGTACCCTCAATACTCTTCTCCAGCACCACAGCTCAAAGGCATCGATTCTCCTATTCTGCCTAGTCATTGTCCAACTCTCTGATGCATAACAGTGGCTTAGTGTCAAGAAACTGTGCTGCAACCCTAAAGGCACATGGTTCGAGGACACCAGCCACTATGACTCAGAAGGATGGACCATCTCCTCCCATGAAATTAACTGCCTCTGAAAACCTGCAGGAGGGTCAGCTAAGGGTTGGTTCCCACTTGATGGTATACAACAACAACAGGTAGAAGTTGAATAGTTTTTCATTAATTTGTTGAATAAACGTATCATTTGCTTTATCTTCATAGAGAAGCCAGAATAGACTTTTAGTTATTAAATTAAAAAAAATTATCCTGTTTTATTGACAAACTTCATATACATTGTTTTTCACACTGAACCTTTCCCATTTCCTTCATGTCTCTCATTACATTGTGTGACTCTATGATGAACACTCCCCCCTTCCCATCCTCACCCTTCTGTTCCCTGCTCCTCCCCGCCTCGATCCTCATACTCATTCTACAATAATGGTCTTAATACCATATTTGCCCTTTTGGGACTAGTTCACTCAGGATAATGCTCTCCAGTCCCTCACAATTTAGGTAACGATTTACAAAATTATTGCTCTTGCATTAGGTGTAGTATTTCATTGTGTGAATATGCCATAGTTTCTCAATCCATTCTATTATAGTTGAACATTTGGGCTGTTTCCATGTTCTTGCAATAGTGAATAACACTGCTATGAACCTTGGTGTACAAGTCTCTGTGCCTTAGTTCTCATTCTCTTGAAGTATATTCTAAGCAGTGGAACAGCTGAGTCATATGGAACTTCTATGTTCAGCTTTCTGAGGAAATGCCAAACTGCCTTCCAGAGTGATTGTTGGAAAAATGTGCCCTGTTCATGGATAGAAAGACTCAATATTGTGAAAATGACAACCCTACCAAAAGCAATCAATCTGTTCCATGCAATCCCAATCCAGGTACCAAACTCATTTTTAAAGATCGAAAGGGAAATTGTCAAGTATATTTGGAAAGGAAAGAGACCCAGAATAAGCAAAGCACTTCTGTAAAACAAAAATGAAGAGGGAAGCATAGTACTCTCTGACCTCAAAACCTACTACACAGTGGCAGTAACAAAACAGCATGGTACTGGTACAATGACAGACACATAAACCAATGGAACAGAATTGAGAACTCAGAAATGGATCCATCTATCTACGGTCAGCTGATATTCGACAAGAAATAAAACCTGTCAAATGGGGAAATGACAACCTCTTCAACAAATGGTGCTGGCAAAGCTGGACTGCTACCTGCACTGAAGAGATTGAGATTGTAAGCAGCTTCAGTTTGCTTGGCTCCACAATCAACACTCTTGGCACCAGCAGCCAGGAAATGAAAAGATGTATTATGTTTGAAAAGCCTGCTGTCAGAGAGCTCTCCAGAATACTGAAGAGCAATGATGTCAGTCTGGAAACTAAGGTGCGCTTGATACAGGCCATGGTCTTTGCAATCACTTGCTACGCATCAGACTAGGGATAATAGAAGGAGAATTGATGCCTTTGAGCTGTGGTGTTGGAGAAGAGTGTTGAATATACAACGGACTGCTAAGAAAATGAACAGGTTCTTCCTGGAGAGGGTTAAATTAGGCTGCTCCTTGGAGGCAAGGATTCTGAGGCTTCATCTGACATACTTTGGACATGTTACAAGGTGGGACCAGTCCTTGGAGAGGAGTGTCATGTGTGGGAGGGTAGAGGAACAGCTTCAGCGACTGGAGTAAAGAGGCTAGGTGTGCCAGAGACAATAAGACTGGCACTGAATAGAGCAGGGTTTAGGGCTATTGTACATAGGGTTGCTATGAGTCACAGGTGACTTGATGGTATATAACAACAACAACAACCTGCAGAAAGCTAAATCAGGATCCACATCTCACACCATACACAAAAATCAACTGAAGATGGACCAGAGACCTGGGACTAAAGCCCAAAACCATAAAGTTCATCAGAGACAACCTGGGATAATGCATAGACAGCCTGGTCTATGGTTTAAAGAGACTGCCAAATACAGCTAGAAATGCACAATCTGGAGAGGATAAAATTTATTAATTGGACCTTCTAAAGATTAATTATTAAATTTTTATATATTATTTATTTTTTAAGTAGATAATTCAAAATGTGAACACTCTGTCCTGGAGATTATGTGAGATGAGTACTTGAGGAGCTTTCTCAGTCTTACCATTTTGTGAGTGTTCGGTGTTCTATTGTGTGAATAAACTTTTTTTTTTAGCACAGGTTCTCACTGATGAGCACCTATGTATCTCAGTCTTTTTAATTCTTTGAATTTCCTAAATATTATTAAGGGAGCTCTAGTGGCCTATTGACAAGAAGCTGTGCTACAATACCCAAGGCACATGGTTCGAGGCCACCAGCTCTTCTACAGGAGAAGGATAGGCAGTCTCCTCCCATGTAATTAACTGCCTCTGAAAACCTGCCAGAGGGTCAGCTATGGGTTGCTTCCAACTCTACAGCACACAACAATGACAACAAAAAATACTATCATGTTTTTAAAGTTAAGTCTACAGATTAAATTTCTATGATGAGTATTTGCAGAAATCCATAGACTAAACATACAGACTTTAAAAAAATTAACACTTTACATTGGTTCAAGATTAATCCACTTGAACAATTATATATGGACAAGAGAAGAAATAAGGAGTTACTAGTTAACTATGAATGTGAACATAATCCAGATGATGCCTGATTGGTATTAGCAGGAGGGCAAAACGTAATCCATACGCATAGAGAGGAGCCAAAATGCAACCTCACCGCAGCCCTCATCAGATAGAAATAGAGTTCCCCTGAAGTATGGAGCTCTTAGGAGTTTTGATGGCTTAGTGATAAACAGTAGCACTGCTAACCCAAATGCACTTGGTTCAAAGCCACAGCTGCTCTGCTAGAGGAATATGGGCTATCTCCTCCAGTGAAGTTTATAGCCTCTGAAAACCCACTGGAGGATCAGCTATGAGTCACTTTTGACTTGATGATATAAAACACCACTACCACCATGCAGTCTGGTGGTCCACAGAGAATTGCCTTGAAAAGACAGCCTCTATCTGGTGTTAGGAATCCATGAGTGGCTCCACAGGAGAAAGATAGGCAATCTATCTTCTTGTTGTTATTACGTGCTGTTGAATCACCTGCGACTCATAGCGACCCTATGTACAACAGCCCTAAATCTTGCTCTATCTCTAGCCAATCTTATTGTCTCTGACATGCCTATCCCCAATTCCCCAGTGATGGAATCAATCCATCTCATCGAGGGTCTTCCTCTTCTGTGCTGTCCCTCCACCCTCCCAAGCATGACGTCCCTCTTCAAGGACTGATAGCCTTGCAACATGTCCAAAGTATGTCAGACAAAGCTTCAGAATCCTTGCCTCCAAGAAGCAGCCTGGCTTCACCCTCTCAAGGACGAATGTGTTTGTTCTCCTAGCAGTCGGTGGAATAGTCAATACTCTTCTCCAGCACCACAGCTCAAAAGCATGAATTCTCAAAAAAAAAAAAAAAAGCATGAATTCTCCTTCTTTTATCCCTCACTAGTCATTGTCCAGCTCTTTGATGCATAGCAAGTATCTATTTTTATAGCTTCCTGAAAACTCGCTGGAGAGTCAGCTACATATATTTGGCTCCAACCTCACAGCAATGAGTTGAGCTTATCTCACTAGAGAGAAAAGACATGGAAAGTGAGCCTGACTATATAATTTAAGGTGTGCCTGATTCAGGCCATGGCCTTTTCAGTCACTTGCTATTCATCCAAGAGCTGGACTCTGAATAAGGATGACAGAAGAATTGAAGCCTTTGAACTGTAGTTTTGGAGAATACTGACTATCCCATGGACTGCCAAAAGAACAAACATTTGTCTTGGAAAAGGTGTTAGCCAGAGTACTCCTTGGAGACAAAGATGTTGGTGCTTGTTTCACATACTCTGACCAAGTTGCTAGGAGAGGTTATATCTTAGAAAGGAGTATCATTCCTGGGAAGGTGGAGGGATGGTGAATGGGAGGAAGATCCCAGGTGTATTGACACAGAGACCACGGCAACGGGCTTGAAGTTGTCAGAGATTGTGAGGATGGCACAGGATAGGACAGGGTTCAAATTTGTTGTTCATAGGGTGGCTATGAGTTGCTATGAGTGGTCCTCTAAGGCAGAATAAGACTACTCTATAGGGTTTTCAAGACTAATCTTTATGGAATCACATGGCCATATCTCTCTCTGGTGGGTTGCTTAAGGTCAAACTGTACCTCTTTCAGTTAGCAGCATATCACTTAAGCCACTGTGCCACCAGAACTCTGTAAATGTCAAACGATGTGTTATTTATAGGTTTGTTTGTTTTTTTTCTCTTGTCTGTGGAATATCTTCTGTAAAGGCAGATGTCTAAATATCTCTCCCTCATGGGGCACTTTTGTGCACTTTGGTGAGCCTATGGTGGACTTACACACACACCTCTCTGCTCTAAAGATAATTTCTTGAACTTTCCTTTGGTGATTCATTGCTTACTTTCTGTCCTCTATTTGTAGATTTCCCCCCTCCCCCCCCTTTTTTTTCTTGTTGCTGTTGGAATCTTTCACTTAGTTTCTTCAGCAAAGCTCTCCAGACCTGTCTTCAGGGGAGTGTCCATTTGGCCTAGGGAACTCAGGCCATCTTGCCTTGCCAAGTAGTGAAAGTGCAGCCTGAATAGCTCTTACTCGTCTTTCCTCCTTCTGTCATGGTAGCTGCAGCCGGTGTCCTCCCTTCAGACTTCTCCAGATAAAGAACAGGGATCAGGCTAAGTCTGAGGCTTTTGAGTCACTTATCGGGTGCCACCATTATCTCCTCAGGCTCTGTCTGCCCCCACCATTATCTCCTCAGGCTCTGTCTGCCCTGACATAACCTGGGGCCAGGCTAAGAGTGCTGTGGCTTAGTCAGCAGTCAGTCAGGGAATGAGGTACTAAGTCACTCTTGCTGATAATCCTAGCATATGTGAAATTTTTCTTGGAATGCTAAATGCTTAGCTTAAGGGAGGGTATGGAGAGAAAGACAAAATTCTCCTAGTCCATATGACCTTGTATGGATTAGTAAAAAGGATCTTCTTCCTTGAGATATTTTACTGCCATCTGCCGGAAAACTGTCATAATGTGATAGAAATGATACACTGACTGGGGAGTGAATGGTGCCCCCTGGAGTTGTTCAGTGTATGTCTAGCACAGCTAAAGGACTCTTTCCAAAAAGAAAATCTCAATAATTCCTGCTTCAGTAAATTCTTTCCTTAATGACATTTTACTGTCTCATATATAGATTACATGTAGATAAGAGACTTTTGGTTTTGTGTTGTTGTTTTAACTTTGTAAAGATTTATCTACTACTTTTTCTTTTAACAGAAATGTTCACTGTTTTTTGTCTTCAACTCAGAGCCTTTAAATTCCATGAAAACACAAGCCTCATTTCTCTTCTTGTTATCATTTTAATATCATTAGCCTATTGTTAGGCAGAATGCAAAGATAACTTTATAAAGAATCCAGAAGACAAACACTCTTTCAACACATCAAGTAATCAGAGTAAACTTTTCCTTATCATAGAACTGGTATTAGCAAACCCAAGTGAAATATAACCAACTATGCTGTTGGTTGTACATTCCAAAGAGACAAGAATGTGTGAAAGACTATAAAGGTCCTATAGAGCCAAGTACATAATAAATAGATAATTGATGAAGGAGTAAATGAGTGACTAGACAGAATGCAATTGGGATTTTTTTTTTACACGTACGGTCATATGTGCTAATTCATGTATTTCTATGAGAATCTGTCCCATACTAGTGAATGATCACTTACATTGTCATCCATATTTTCATTCTGCAATAAAAATGAATGAATTTTTTTTCTATAGTGGCCTTCCAGTAAACATTAGAATTCTGTTTGGCTGATTCAAATGCGGCTTTGACTTTCCATCGATGTCGCCATGAATTTTGAGGGACACACCCAACACTTCAGTCAACACTAAAGAGATTGTATTTGGTGTATGAGCTTGGAATGACAACAAGCTTTGAGAAATCTCAAATAGAAAAGTCAACTTGGCCCTAAAATTCCAAGAGGGACAGTTGTTGTTGTTGTTGTTATGTGCCGAAGAGTTGTTTGCGACTCATAGCGACCCTATGTACAACAGCCCTAAACCCTGCTCTATCCTGTGCCAGTCGCACTGCCTCTGACACACTCATCCCGATTACCCCAGTCACTGAATCAATCCATCTCATAGAGGGTCTTCCCCTATTGCGCCGTCCCTCTACCCTC
>NW_006399914.1:6594871-6598067 GCF_000299155.1 Elephantulus edwardii
CGCATAACAAGTGATTGCAAAGAGGGACAGTAATCCAGCAAATTTGTAAAATGACTGTCTTTGAAAATGCAGAAACAAATGCAACACAAAAGATAACTTTCCTGCTATTACAAAACACTGTTAACCCAACAGTTTTCCTGTTACAATGATTTTAATGCCCAAGCCTCTCAAAGCCTCTAATATAAAAATTAAGTGAGAAAAATCTGATTCTTCATCTAGTGCATGTAACCATAGCTCTGAACTAAAATGACCCTAGGAGAATATATACCGTGGACTCCCAAGAGAACAAACAGGTCTATTCTGGAAAGGGTGAAACCAAATACCTCCTTGGAGGCAAGGATTTTGAAACCCTGTCTCACATACTTTGGGCATGTTGTCAGGAAGAACAAGTCATAGGAGAAGGACATCACGCCTTGAAGGGTGAAGGTATAGTACAGGAGAGGAAGATCCTGGATGAGATGGATTGACACAGTGACTGGGGTAATGGGTGTAGTGTGTTGGATATAATGAGACTGGCTCAGGACAGAGCAGAGGTCAGAGCTATTGTACATAGATAGGGTCGTTGTGAGTCACAGGTGACTCAATAGCACATAACAACAAGAGAATATTTTTTCAGATGTATTATATTTTGGTGATCTAAGACTTAGTGTCCTTTCCACAAATATTCCTTAATCCCAGAGGCCTATATTCAGTTTTGTAACACTTTTGAGCGTTATAGCTTCTGCTTTGAATAGTCTTTCTAAAGATTATTTTAAAAAAGAGCTGAAGGGAACTATCTCAGAGAACTATGAGAAATTTAAGCTGGATTCAGAAGAGGCCATGGAATAAGGGACGTCATTGCTGATGTCAGATGGATCTTGACTGAAAGCACAGAATATCAGAAAGAGGTTTACTTATGTTTTACATGGATGTACATGTATTCAATCTTATTACACCTCTTATTTCCTTATTCTGTATACCCATACATATACCCAGTAATGAAATTGCTGGGTCAAAAGGTATTTCCATTTTCAACCTTTTAAAGAAGTGCCAGACTAATTTCCTTAGTAGTTGTACAATTTTACATTCCTACCAGCAGTGTGAGAGGCTTCCAATTTCTCTAGACCCTGACCAGCTTATTATACTGTCCTGTTGAACTTCACTATTATTGCTGGACTGAAGTTATAGCTCATTGCTGTTTTAATTTGCATCTCTCTAATCAGGACCAACAGTCAACATCATGATAGATGAAGAAAGGACTGATACTGTCAATGATTTGACACCCTTGGTACCAACAGTCAGGCAATCAGGATATGTATTGCATTGGGCAAGTCCATTGTCAGACACCTGTCTAAAATGATGAAGAGCAATGATGTTAGTTTGATGATTAAGGTGTGCCTGAATTCAGCCATTGTGTTGTTCAATCAGTTGCTATGCATATGAGAGCTGGACAATAAACAAGAATGAGAGAAGAGTTGATGCCTTTGGGTTGTGGCGCTGGAGAAGAGCACTAAATATTCCATGGACTGCCAAAGAACCAGAAAGATATGCCTTCAAAAACATGCAGTCAGTGTTTTCTGGAGGCAAAGATGGTGAAGATTTGTCTTTCACACTTCGGACATGTAGCTAGGCAAGGCTACTCCTTGGAAAAGGACATTATATTTGGAAACATAGAGGGTCAGCAAAGGAGAGTAAGACCTCCAACGAGATGGGTTGACATGGTGACTTCAGCAATGGCGTAGTGTGTCAGAGATGATGAGGATAGTACAGGATAGAGGAGGGTGTAGGACAGCTGTTCATAGGGTCAATGAGTTGTGCTTGACTCAACAGGCACACAACAACAACAACAACAATAATTGCTAATCTGTGCTCCTCTATGGTTCATAGGTTTTTCAGATGGCAAAGGAGAGAAAGACCTTCAACCAGGTGGGGGTGACAATGACTGCAGCAATGGGCTCAAGTATGTCAAGAGATTGTGAGAATAGCACAGGACAGGACGGGATTCAGATCTGTTGTTCACAGGTTGCTATGAATTGTACTTCACTCAATGGGACCTTACAACAACAACAACAACAACAATAGCTAATGATGTAGCTCTTGTGGCTGTGCTGCAAGGTTCAAATCCACCAGCTGTTCCACGAGAAGGATGTATATAATCTCCCAGGTGATTTACTGCTTCTGAAAACCACTTGAGGGTAAGCTATGAGTTGGTTCTGACTCCACGGCATATCTTGTTTACTTTGTGCTTTGCTAATCTGGTATCTCTTTCCTTTCCATAAAAAGTTGGTGATTACTGTATTATCATGACAGGAGTCCAGAATAAAAGCTGCACAGTGGAGTGGACTTGGGGGGAGGGATTGTATAACAATGAAAGAATTTTTTTTTACTTTGCAAAGAAAAGAGTGAATTGGGGGGATGGGTAGGCAGGGAGAAAAGTGTAACAATAAATGAATAAAAAGCCAAAGTCTCTGTAAACTTTTATTAAAATTAATTTTAAAAAAAGTTGGTGGTTACTTTTGCCACCTCTTTGAAGACTGATGATAGATATCTGGATTGGAAGATTGCATTGTATCTGTAGATGACTTTTGGTTGTTTGGTCACAATGTTAAATTTTCCTGTTAATGAGCATGGTATATTCTTCCATTATGTAAGTCACTTTGTATTTCTTGTAGTAGTGTTTTATAGTTTTCTTTTGGTAGGGTTTTGTTGTTGTTGTTGTTGCTGTTGTTTTTTGTTTTTGTACGTCTGGCATGATTTATTCCTAAATACTTGATCTTTTGGGTGACTATTTGTTTTCCTTATTTTCTTTTCAGAGTTTTCTTTTTTACTGTAGAGGAACTGGACTGGTTTTTATATGTTGATCTGAGGCTTCTAATTTAAGTGTTCCTGCTCTTTCTCTAACTCCTGTGTACCAGGAAAAATGAGATAATTCTCTTTAAGAGAGAATTGAAGTCTCTTTATAAAAGGCTGAATTTCGTGCTAGCTTCAGCAGCACATATACTAAAATTGGAATGATACAGAGAAGGTTATTAGCATGGCCTCTGCTCAAGGATGACATGCAAATTAATGAAGCCTTCCATAATTTTGAAATATTTGATTGGATATTATTTGCATGACAACAGTCAAGAATAGGGAATGGCAAAGGACACACTGACAAAGAAGATTAATCAGAACTGGCTTTGACAAGCACTGTGGCATTTGGACAAGAACAAACTGG
>NW_006399914.1:6598247-6600187 GCF_000299155.1 Elephantulus edwardii
TGTGAGGCTGGCACTGTATAAGACAGGGTTTACTCCCATTTTTTTATAGGGTGCTATGAATCATATTTGATGGCACGTAATAATAATACTAATAATAATAGGCTATAGTTCTTCCCCCTCACCCAAATTCCATAAATGAAAAGCGGGGTTTAACCCTAGATTATCTTGATTAGTTTTTCTTGTGTAACATTTGTTGTCATTGTTATGTGCTATTGAGTCCTCTATAACTCACAGCGACACTCTGACCAACAGATCTGAACCTTTTCCTAACCTGCACTATCCACACCATCTCCAAATGTTTTACCATCATTGTGCCAGTCCATCATGTTGAAGGTCTTGTTCACTTTCTCTGAATCTCCACCTTTGCCAGCATGTCTTTTTCCAAGACTGTCCCATTCTAACAACACACCCAAACTATGTGAGAAATTTCACCTTCCCAGCTCTAAGCCTTGGATGGACTTCCTCCAAGACAGACTTGTTTGTTCTTTTGATAGTCCAAAGAGGTTCAAATGTCTTTGTCAATATCACAATTCAAAAGCATTGTTTTTTTCTTCAGTAATCTTTTCTCAGTGCTCAACTTTCAGATGCACAGCAAGTAATTTAAAAGACCATGGTTTGGATCAAGGGCACCTTAGTGTTTAAACTGACATTGTTGCTCTGAAGCACTTAGGAGAGATCTATGACAGCAGATTAGCCCAGTGCAACATATCTTTTACTTTTTTGACTGCTACTAACGTGGGTGTTGATTATTGATCTAAAGAAAAGGAAATCCTTGACAACTTCAATTTTTCCTCATATACCATGATGAAAATTTTTTTCATAATATTGAGCTGTGTAGCTCATATTGTAGTTGTAGTTTTGATCTTCTTCAGCAAGTGCTCCAAGTCTTCACTTCCTGCAAGAAAACTTGTTATCTGCATAACATAGGTTGTTGATGAGTCTTCCTCCAATCCTGATGCCACACTCTTCATGTAGCCTAGCCTTTCAGAAGATTGGCTCAATCCACCAGATTTTCCACTGGAGAAGGAGGGGCAATCTCCTCCTATGCCAGTCGAATCTGATTCAACAGTACAGACCACGGGGGGAAAAATATTTGCTTGGCACAGATTGAATAGGTATGGAGAAAAGATACATCCTGATGCACATCTTCCTGATTTTAAACCATGCAGTGTTACCTTCTTATATTCAGACAACTGCTACTTGGTCTCTCTATAGGTTTTTTCATAAGCACAATTAAGTGTTCTGGGATTCCTATTCTTCTTAATGTTATCCATAATTTGTTATGATCCACACAGTTAAATGCCTTTGCATAATCAACAAAACATAAGTAAGCATCCTTGTAGTATTTTTGCTTTCAGTCAAGCCATATTTCATGTCAATATGACATGATCAATAATATCTTTCTTGCCAAGGTCACTTCTGAATCTAACTTGAATTTCTGGCAGTTTTCTGTCAATGTACTATTCCAGCCATTTAAAAAGAAATTTCTGCAAGATTTTACTTAGCATGTGATATTAATGGTACTGCTCAATAATATCCACCTTCTGTTGGATCAATTTTTGAGAATAGGAACAAATATGGTTCTGCTCCAGTCTGTTGGGTAGGTAGCAATCTTCCAAGTATCTTGGCATAGCCTTGGGAGCATTTGCTTGCTGGAATACTATTGGTGTTCCATAATTCCTGATGCTTTTCTTTTTACTAATGCCTTCAGTGCAGCTTGAATTTCTTCCTTCAGTACCATTGGTTGTTGATCATTTGCTACTTCCTGAAATGGTTCCATGTCAACCAGTTTATTTGGTACAATGACTCTATGTACTCATTTCATCTTCTTTTGATAATTCCTGCTTCATTTAAGATTTGACCCACACAATCCTTCAGTATTGCAACTTGAGGTTTGAATTTGCTTTCAGTTCTTTCAGCTTGAGAAATGTTGAGTGTGT
>NW_006399914.1:6600372-6607663 GCF_000299155.1 Elephantulus edwardii
CCCCCCACACCCCTCCCACCGCCCCAAGTACATTCCACTATGCAACCTTAATTGTGGACTCTTGTGATAACCATAATACCCTATCATACATTGCTTTTAAATTATTCACTCCCTCATCTGTTTCAGTGCGGTATACAAAATTTATCCAGTTATTCTGAATCCTTTGTCTTAAATAGTTGCCCTTTGAAATTTTCTGCTCCTTTTACTCTAGCATTTTATTTTGACCACTCTAAGTTCTACTGAAAGCTTCAGAGTTTCTTCTGATATAATTTTAGTTTTTTTTTTCTCTCCTGTCTTTGTAATGACCTTTTGATTTCTTCATGAACAATGTCCTTAATGTACCTACAACTCATCTGGTCTTCAGTCATTAGTGTTAAATTAATCAAATCGGTTTTTTATATAGTTTTTATATTCAGTTTGGATAGACTCAAGGTCATATTTTGGTTTTTATGGATTTGTTTTAATTTTCCTCAACTTCAATTTTAATTTGAACTTAGTTAATTGATGGTCTGTTCCACAGTCATCCCATGGCTTTGTTTTGACTGCTGATATTTGAGCTCTCATCATTTTTTCCCATAAATATAGGCAATTTGATTACTGTATAGTCCATTCAATTTGTATGCAGAGCAAATAATTTTAAAAGCTGGACTTTATCAAGAAGAATGTGGCATCAGAATCAAAGGAAGGCTCACCAAAAACCTGCAGTACATAGATGACACAACACTGCTGGTTGGAAAGCAAGGAGGATTGAGGTGCTTAATACCGAAGAGCAAATACTATAGACTTCAATGTGGATCTTAACATCAGAAAACAAAAATCCTCCTCACTGGGCCAAAAAAAAATTGTTAGAAGTTCTTAATTGTTGGCTTTTGTGTTTGGTGCATATATTTGAGCAATAATTGTATTAACAAGTCTTCCTTGCAAAGACATGGATAGTATCCTATCAAAGCATTGCACTTTAGGGTAGATCTTGAAACATTCTTTTTAAGTATGAACACAACACTATTCCTTGTCAATTTGTTATTCCTGTGTACAGATCATGTGATTGCTGCTGTTGTGTACCACTGAGTCAGAGCTGACTCATAGCTGACCCTTCAGTGAGTTTTCAGATTCACTGCCCATCTTTCTCTTGCAGAGCAGTTGGTGGATTCAAATTACATGGCTTTGGGATGGTAGCTCCGCGCCTTACCACTAGGGCAATAGAGCTCCCTTGTGGTAATAGAATAAAGAAACAATGAGATTTTTATATTATCCTCCTATATGTCAGAGCAGAACTGTGTTGTGTAGCATTTTCAGTGCTTGATTTTTCAAATGTGAATCATCAGCCTTTCTCTCCAGGTACTTCTAGATGGATAAGAATCTCCAACCTTTCTGTTACAGAGGTGTATAGTTTACACCACCCAGGGATTCTAGCAGCCAATATGAGAATGACTAAAAGTGCGGAAGAGCAAATGTGTTTGAAAAAAAACATAAAGTCAACTTATTTAAATGCCCCAGGAATTTACAGAGCTTTGGATCTAGTATTGAAATAGGTAGAGAGCATTGCTGCAATTCCATACAGAAGCAGGAAGATGGTCTTTCATTAAGGGATGGTGGAGAAACACTATAGTACAATCTAAAGTAGAATGTACTGGTGAAAGCTCTTGTAAATGGAAATGACACAAATCAAAGAAGTAATTTCCAGTAAGTGGAAAATTTTATCAAGCATTCTCAGTCACCCCCACCCCCAGAAAAAATAACCTCCTAAATCATGTCAAACAACTCATAAAGCCGCAGTTAATTGCATAGGAGATTGCCCATCCTTCTCCTGCAGAGTAGCTGGTAAATTTGAACCACATGCCTTTGGGATTGCAGCACAATTTCTTTCTACTAGGCCACCAGAGCTCCTGAAGCCTAAAGCAATACTACAATACAGTGCTCACAGGTACAGTTCAAAGCAATGGCATCTTGCTACTGAGATGCAGAATGTAGTTCCGGGGCCGGAGCTTGGTGATGTTGACCTCTGTACAGGGGGCGTGCACTGCTTCTTTAAAGCTCTGCAAAACAAACACTGCACTGTAATTTTACGTCACTCCCTTTTTGGATTTGGATTCTTTGGCTTTCTTTTTGTTAGTGAAAACAATTACTAAGGTGGATCATGTATAAAAGCAAAGTGGTCTAATGTGAACTTTCAAAAAGCAGGGGATACCATTATTAAGTGGGCAGTTTTTCCCTCTTAAGGATTTAAAAACCATATTGAGTCTACTATTGTCTTTTCTATGCCATTCTATGAGTGAACAGCTCATTCTACCTTAAAGCACCTAGAATGATCAGGGCAAACATCCCGAGAAAAGAGCTTATTGAGTTTAAGCTCTCTAAAAACCAAACTGCTGTGTCATAGTGTTTGGAAAGCAATCATTTTAAGATGGTTTTCAGAGAGAAAGATCAGCACAACAAACTGATAAACCCGCAGTCACCAAATCTCCCGCAGCCATTCTGATGAGAAACTGCTCCAGGCAGAAACCTGAGCAAGAACCTCTAGACGGGAGGCCTCTACTTTGCTGGGGTTCTTAGGTGTCACGTTGCTGCTCCTCCTGATTTTTTTTTTAAATAGGCTGCATTACCTAGAAGAATGTCTGTGATAAGAGAACTCTTTGTAAATTAAGGAGAAAAAGAAGAAGCAGCATAATTTTATCTCTAAGCCAAATATGGATAAAGTTAAAGGACTTCTGAATAACTCATTTAACTCCTTCTTTGCCAGAAGTACAAGATTCTGTCTAAAGGGGTATCTGTGACTCTCTTTAGATAAAGTAACAACTCTTAAACTCACTAGTTGATAATTTAAACTGTGCAAAGGAGGAGAGTAGAAGTGTAGGAGAGTAAATATATTTAATAACAAAAATAAGAAAAGGGGGAGGAGAAGTGGGAATAAAGAAAATAGAAGAGTTTAAAAGAGATAGGATTAAGACAGTACTGCACCAGGCTTGCTCCTGACAGCAATACCTCTATCTTGTGTTGCGCTTCCTCTGTTTGACCCTTGGATGAATAGTTTCTTTTATTCAGCACAAAGTTAGTTCCTATGAGGCAGAGGTTGAAGATGCACAAAAATACCACCTCTCCAATCTGCTGCACCATGGCATCATTTCCAGCGCCAACTCCTCCGTCTGCACCCTCCCCTCAATATTCTCTCTTCCATCTTTGGGTTCTGAAATTCAGTGTAGTCTCTCATTGAACACACACTCTCAAAGAAATGGCTCACAAAATTGCAGGGAATGATTAGTACCAAATCTGTAGCTCAGGCATCAGCCTTCTCCCAACTCACATGTTTGCAGGTACTGATGAAAAACAGGCTGAGATTTCTAATATATTACAAAATGGAAGACTCTAGCTGGAAGGGTCATATTAGTTAACTCACTGCACAACACTGCATTTCTGCTGAACTGCGGTTCACAGGGCTCTGTGGGCCAACACTGGGAGGAGCTAAACTACAGACTGCCTTTAGTTCTCAGTGGTTGGCCCCGCTCAGCTGCTACCCAGAGTCCTGTTCTAGAAGCAAGGCAGCAGCTTTGCACGTGCACATTCTGAAGTGCTGGGACACCACAGGACAGTGTCCGATTAGCTAAGCATCGCCTTACTTTATTTTCCCATTAGGTCTTTCAGAAGCAGCAGCCATGCAGGCCTTAGGAAAACAGTGTTGCACACATTTCTGAAAGCTACCACTTACACAGTACCTTTTACATGCTAGGTGCTTTACACACATTGTTGTTGTTATGTGCCATCGAGTCTGAACTGACTTGTAGCAGATAGTAGTAAGTTTTCAAAGGCAGTAGATCTCCCATGACGAGATTGCCTATCCTTCTTCCAAGGAGTAGCTATTGGATTCAAACCACGTACCTTTGAGATTGCAGCCCAGATTCTTACTTCTAGGCCTGCAGAACTTCCTACACATTAGCTCACTTAATTCTCATGGCTGTCCTACAAGGCAAGTTTCATACGAGGCTCTGAGAGGCCATGTGATGTGCTGAAGCCTTGCTGCTATAAAGGCTGCCAATAAGAGTCAGGTCATCTCGAGTTCAAAGCTTATGGTTCCTATATGTTATACTGCTCAGCCTCTTATAGGAAGGCTGTGGTCTCAGGGGTCCCTTGTGAAGGTGTCTATTGACATAACCCTGGAAATACTTCATACTAAATTGTTTGTTAAACATTTTCCTGGGAAAGTACACTGGGACTCTCCTGTGTGAACTGTAGTAAGTAAGTACTATCATACCCAACAGCAAATCCCAGTATACTTACAGGAATGCATGATATATAGGTTTCACATGGGCACAATTAACTGTTCTGCAATTCCAATTCTTCACAATATTTTCATAATTTACTATAATCTATATAGATGAATGCTTTGCTAGTCAATGAAACATAAGTATCTTTCCGGTGTTCTTTACTTTCAATAAAAATTCACCAGACATCAACAATGATATCCCTCATTCTGCATCTGGCTTGAATTTCTGGCTGGTTTTTGTTTGTTTGTTTGTTTGTTTTGTGGATGTACTTTTATGACCATTGAAAAATTATCTTCAGTAAAATTTCACTTACATATGATATTGGTGGCATTGTTTTGTACTTCCTGCATTCTGTGGGAGCACTTAACTTTGGAATGAACATAAATATGGATCTCTTCCAGTTGGTTTGTCAGAGAACTTTTCTCCAAAAATTCTAGCATAGACAACTGAACACTTCTAGCATTCTATCCATTTGCTGAAACATCTTGGTTGGAAGGTGGCTGTAAATTGAGCAATGGAGGTTATTTTTGTTCTAAGCTTGAAGAGTGAGTAAGTATCATAGTCTCAAGGATTCTATGAGCTTTTATCAGACCAGTTAACCTGGTCCTTTTTAAATTATTTTTAGTTCCACATTTTTTCTCCTATTTTGTCAGCGACCCTTTTTTTGGTGAACTTTTTCCTTTTCAACAATGAATGTAGGAATTCCCAATTTTCCTAGAGTCCTAGATTCTTACTTATGTGTTCTTATTACTAATACATGCTTATAGCTCTTTATTCTGATTTTGAGTTCTGCCAATGAAGGTCTCAAAAGCTTTACTCTTTCTATATCACTAAGGTCAACTCTGCTTTGAGGACCCAGCAATTTCCCTGTTCTATTTGGAGTCCCTTCCAACTTGAGGAGCTCATCACCTGGCACTATATTAGACAATGTTCTGCTACTTTTAATAAATTTCTCTAGCCAATTTTTCTACAATAGATCTCCATGTCTCTCTTAGTCTTAATCGGAAGGAAGCTCTCCTGAAACAATATCCACCATACGTGACTCTCCTAGCAATTGAAATACCAGTCACAAAGCTTCCACCATTACAACAATCACAGCATAACAAACTGATAAAGGAATGAGTGAATGAATGAATATGTTACATTTGTTTTTCTGAGTTTGCTTTTTTCCTAGCACAAGTTCATTTAGAAAAGAACTGAGATATAGTCTCACATCTTTGGATGTCCTTCCCAAACAAAACATTACATTGGTTTTCCTGAATTGCTTTTTCCAGCTTAAGAGGATCGTTTAAAAAAAGAATTGGGAAAAGATTTCCCTCTTTAAACTTTCTTCTATGAGCCAAACATCTGAAGGAGTTCAAAACACCTCATTCTTTGCTTTTCCATGGAGGCATATCTTCTAAAGGGAATACAGTATGGTCCTGAACTTTTAATAAATAATAATAATAATAATAATAATAATAATAAAGAGGACTTAGAAGGAAAAATGATAAGTTAGACAAATTCCATGAGATGATCGAACATGTAACCAAGATGCATTAATAATAATGGGTGACTGGAATGTAAAAGTTGGGAACCAGGAACAAGGATCAGTAGTCGGAAAATATGGACTTGGTGACAGAAATGAGGCTGGGCATAGAATGATAGAATTCTGTAAATCAATGATTTAATCATAGCAAAAACCTTTTACAAAGAGAATAAGCGCAGGTTATACACATGGATTTCACCTGATGGGATGCACAGGAATCAGATTGATTACATCTGTGGAAGTAACAGTTGGAGAAGTTCAATATCAGTAGTGAAAACAACTGCTCATATGCAAGTTCAAATTAAAACTAAAGAAGGTTAAATCATATCCACAGGAATAAAAATATGACCTGGAGTCTATCTCCCATGAATTTAAAATCCAACTCAGGAATAGTTTTGATGCCTTGAACACTAATGAATGAAGACTAGATAAGCTGTGGGAAGATATCAAGAATATCGTTCATGAAGAATGCCAAAAAGACTTGACGGTACACACACACAACAAGTAAGAAAATAAAAAAAAAATGATAAATAAAATTTAAAAAAGAGGTAATGGTGATGAAGGAGAAATTTCAGGCTGCTCTGAAGGACTTGGCAAAAAATAAATGCCCAGGAATTGATGGAATACCAATTGACGTATTTCAGCAAAAAGATGCTGCCCTATATGTGCTTACCAAGTTGTGCCAAGAAATCTAGAGGACAACTACTTGGCCAACTGACTGGAAGAGATCCACATTTATTCCCATTCCAAGAAGAAAAGTGACTTGACAGAGTGTGGAAATTATCAAACAATATCACAAATAGCACACACTAGCAAAATCATGCTAAAGATTATCCAGAAAAGACTTGAACAGTACATTACCAGAGAACTACCAGAAATACAAACTGGGTTTAGAAGAGTTTGTGGCATTAGGGACATTATTGCCAATATCAGGTGGATCTTGGCAGAGAGCAGAGAGTACTAGAAGAATGTCTATCTGTGTTTTATTGACTATACAAAGGCATTTGACTGTGGGTCACAACAAATTCTGCTTAATCTTGAGGAAAATGGGGATCCCAGAATACTTGATCGTGCTTATATGAAAACTATACCTGGATCAAGAAGTAGTCCACAGAACAGAGCAAGGAAGCACTGCATGGTTCAAAAATCAGGAAAGGAGTGCCTCGGGCTTGCATCCTGTTCCATACCTTTTCAATCAGTATGCAGACCAGATCATTTGAGAGGCAGGACTTAATGAGGTGGAATGTGGCATCAAGATTGGAGGAAGACTCATTAACAACCTATGATATGCAGAAGACACAACCCTGCTTGCTGAAACTGAAGACCTGAAGCACTTGCTACAAAAGGTCAAGGACTATTGTCTTCAATATGGATTGAAGCTTGACATCAAGAAAACAAAGATTCTTACCACTGGGCCAATTGGTAGCACCATATTAGATGGAGAAGAGATTGAGGCTGTTAGCAATGATAGCTTGCTCTGATGCACAATCAACATTCTTTTTTT
>NW_006399914.1:6608088-6618511 GCF_000299155.1 Elephantulus edwardii
ATGGACTGCCAAGAAAACAAATAGGACTGTCTTGGAGAGGGTGAAACCAAGTCTCTCCTTGGAGGCTAGGATTTTGAAGCTCCTCCTCACTTACTTTGGGCACATGGCCATGAGAGATCAGTCCTTGGAAAAGGACATCATGCTCAGAAGTGTGGATGGACAGGATAGGAAGACCCCGAACGAGATGGATTGATAAAGTAACTGGGGCAGTGGGGGTTGATGTGTCAGCATTAGTGAGACTGGCTCAGGACAGGGAAGGGTTCAGAGCTACTGTGCATAGAGTCGCTACACATCGCAGGAGACTAAATAGCATATAACATATTATGACAGGTTTGGAAGCAGGAGAAGCATCTACTTCTTAAATAACATACCTCTGGAAACCCTAGGAACTTTGATAAATGTCGATAGCTGTAGAGGGGCTTCAGGCCTTTCGTTCATAGGGTTGCTATGAGTTGTACTCAACCTGAAGGCAATCAACAACAACAGCAACAACATCCCCTAGACATAAATCCAATAGTGTTGGCTATCAGGCTGTACTTAAACACTGATGAAGAATTCCTGTGAGTAAACTTGCACAATTGGCCCTCCATTCATTTCTGGAATGAGTTGATCATGTCACACCTCCCACAATTCTTGAATCTTACAATTAAGAGATTTATTCCCTATTTACCCAGAGTTAGTGAGAATAAAGAAAAGTATTCAGGTTGAAAACAAGTTTTGAAATAGAATGTTTGAAGTGATTTAAAAGTTTGGAAGTATTGCTTGTGTTTAAGATACCTTTTCTCATCTCAACCGATCTGTGGAGAAGTTAAACATATAATGATGTTTCTGCTATTAGCTTTGCTTACCTTCCCACACCCCTGACCCTGCCTTGACCCTGTCTTGACCCTTCCTGAAAAAAGAGCAAAAGAACTGAATGAGGCATATACATTTTTAAAGAAATAAGTTCTAGCAGAGCAAACAGAACAGTCCAGTGAAGCTCTCCCCAGTCCTTGGCCAGAGGAGCTCATTCTGTGTTAAGTGAGGATTAGGTCTCAATACCCTGTGGTCTCCTGAGTCTCAATTTCAGAATGCTGGGTAGCACCTTCTCCGTCAAGAGCACATGTACACACATATTTTCCCAGACACAGGCACAGTGCTGCCCAAATCAACGCAGACAGAGATAAAGCACGGGCTCAGAGGCTCAGAACAATTGCGTCACAAAGCAGGGAATTAGATACAGGGGTTACGTTTTTGTAGAGGCCTAAGTTGGGTCATTTCTCCAGGACATAGGGTGATGTACAATGAATAGGTAATAGGTTTAACCTGTGTCCAGCTGGAATATAAGGAAACCTGGTGACCTAGTGATTAAGCACTTGTCTGTTAATAAAGAGGTTGGTGACTCCAACCCCTTAACTAAGCCACAGGAGAAGGATGTGGCAGCCTGGTTCTGAAAAGATTACAACCATGGAAACCCTGTAAAGCATCTCTATGCTATCTTATAGGGTTGCTTTGAGTCAGAATTGACCTGAATCTTAGTTTGAAACACTACAGCAAACTGATGAAATAATTGCACTTAAAAGATTGAAAAACTGAGGACTGGGGAGATCTAACATCTTGGCCAAGATAAATCAAGACATGAACCCAAATCTTTAAAGTGCACAAGATCTCTGCTGTACATTGCAGTATATTACATATTGTTATAGACTACTATAAGCTCACAATGACTTAGAGATTGTCCTTATTAGAGCACTGAGTTAACAGGCCTCAATGTATTTTCTTTTGTGGAAAAGAAACTGGCCCTGAATCTTCACATGACTAGCTGGAAAGGATATATTGGTCTCATTTCCTTCTGTAACCCTTAATTCTAGATTACAGAAGCTTAGAGTTGGAAGCAATGTTAGATGCTATTGACACTAAATAGGTTGTAAATTATAAGGGTAAAGAAAAGAAGTAAATAATGACGGTAAGGAAAAAAACTCAGAAGAGCCTTATTTAAAACAACAACAAAAAGTGCCTTTAGCCACAAAGCTATTTCACAGACACAGTATTGGCAAATTAACCTCCTGAAACAAAAATAATATTGGCAATAGTATTAAAAGCTGCACTTGTTGGAAATTTACCTAAGGGTAAAAAATACTGTTGTAAGAAGACTGAGAAAAGACAATGACGGTTTTCAATTTCAGACAAAGCTTGAGCTTGTAGAATTTCTCCAGTAATTAGGGTATCTCGTGTGACTGTTGTATAAAACCCACTTAAGTTGTAGCCAAGGACTAATATGAAAAATAAATAATAAAGCAAAACAAAACAAATTGTTACCCTTTTGAACAAAGCAAGACAAACAAAAAGGAACCCTGAATCTCAACACATGCGCAACCCGAACAACCCTTTTTTCTCTCAGAGACCACCTCAGTTAGAGTTTCAGCTGAAAGCTTGAGTAACACATTACATACTTGTTAATTAAACTCAGCTTCTAATGATATAAAGTTAAATTTTAATGACACTTTATGGGTAAGTACGAAACTGTATGCAAACGAGTCATGGATGAAGATCTTAAGTTTATGTAAAATGTAAAAAAAAAAAAATACTAACTGATAGACCAACAGCAACAAAAATATGTTGTGCAGCCCTGTGCTGGATGCACTTTGCCCACCACAGGTCTGTCCTTGACCAAACCACGGAGCTCTTCTGGGCCTCTGTTTCCTAATCTGTAAAATGAGATGGTCACACTTGACTAATTGAAACAAATGTCTGTGTAGTACTCAAATTTCCAAAGTTCTTCTTAGTATATGGTCAAACTTAATTTTTATAGTTCTATGCCATGAGAAGAACCTTCACTATATAGATGAAGAAACTGAGGCTCATAAAATTGGTTGTGTTTTGGGTTTTGTGTTGTGGTTTTTTTTTTCCTAAAGATACTGTCCAAGTCACACAATCTTTAGAACAAGATAGAGCAAGGTTTCAGGTTCCACTCCTCACATGCAATTCTATGCAACTTCTGGGCCATCATACTTGTCACCTCTAAACGTCACATAAATTAAAGTTGTGTTTGGTCATTCTTCAATTAGAACCAGACCTTTAAACTACCCTAAATGCTACCCAGTGGGCACAGCATGTGCTCTTGCCCGCAGGAGTGAATGCTCTTAAGGTTCCACTGCAAGAGGCTCCAATTAGTGGCAGGTTAATAGCCAACTTTATAGCCATGCTAACAGAAAAACCACATTACACTGGCTCCACCTTGCCAGATCAGCCACCTTTAAAACTTCATGCTGATTTATGCTCTCTGATATTTGCTGGAATCTGTGGACGCCTGTAAAAATGCATTCTCCCACTGCTTGGTTACTAAAATACGTTAAGAATCTCAACAGTAGCAGAAATACTTAGAAATCAATAATGTAAAGCATGTTTGATTAGTTCATTAAATAAGTCTACTTAACTCCACACTCGTTCCTTAGTTATTTGACCCCAATCAATCCTAAAATGCTATTATTTCAGCAGTTCTTGGCTTCCACTTGATATCAAAGCAAGGATTACATTTGTTTACATAGGTATGGCATCATTTTATATTTTTCAAAACACTTTCACATGCATATTTCATTCTGTCCTTACAAGACCATAATGGGCAGGCTGAAACTGTTCTCTGTGGTATCCAAAAAGTCTTTGGAAAACTCGATTCATTACAAATATCATATAATAAACAATACAACAGGAGGATCACAGAACTTCCATGAGGATTGCACAGTGAAGAGTAAAGTTAGTGCATCAAACAAAGATGCAACAATATTAAAACCAAGATATGTTTCAAAAGCAATAAATCAATCTGCAAACTGAACCTATGTTCAGTAATCAGATTTGCAATTCCAAAGGATAAGACAAGGTGACAGGCACTGATGAGGCTACATGAATAGCAAAAATGGCAAATTTCATTTAAGGATTGAGAAGCCAGCCAAAATAGATGACTCAACATGCTTGCTGAAACTGAGGAGGACTGAAGTGCTTGCTGCAGAACGTCAAGGACTGTAGGCTTCAATATGGATTAAAGCTCAACATCAAGAAAACAAAGGTTCTCACCACTGAGCCAATTGGCAGCTTCATAATAGATGGTAAAGAGATTGAGATTGTTAACAGCTTCAGTTTGCTTGGCTCCACAATCAACACTCTTGGTACCAGCAGCTAAGAAATTAAAAGATGAATGGCACTGGGAAAGTCTGCTTTCAGAGACCTCTCGAAAATATTGAAGAGCAATGATGTCAGTCTGGAGACTAAGGTGTGCCTATTCAGGCTATGGTCTTTGCAATTACTTGCCATTCATTAGAAAGTTGGACAATTACTAGGGATGATAGAAGGAGAATTGATGCCTTTGAGCTGTGGTTCTGGAGAAGATACTGAATATACCATGGACTGTCAGGAGAACAAATAGGTTCTTTCTGGAGAGGGTGAAACCAGTCTCTTCCTTGGAGGCAAGGATTCTGAAAGAAGTTTCTGACCTACTTTGGACATGTTGCAAGGACGCACCAGTTCTTGGAGAGAGATGTCATGTTTGGAAGGGTGGAGGGACAGCACAAGAGAGGAAGACTTTCCATGAGATGACTGATTCAGTGACTGGGGTAAGGGGAACAGGTGTGCCAGAGACAATCAGGTTGGCATAGGATAGAGCAGGGTATAGATGTGGTGTTGTACATAGGGTCACTATGAGTTCCAAGTGACTCGAAGGCACATACCAACAACACCACCAACAACAACTATTTTAAAAGGTAAAATAAGAAAAAACAGAACACAACTTTTTCAAATAGACTGCTGTTATAATTTTTAAAAAACTATAATATTTCATATAGTAACATTTTAAAAATTATTTGAAAATGTTGGTTTCTCTTTTTATAAAGAAGAAACATATGGCAATATGTACTTCAAGAAAATACCTGGAGATCCTCTACACTGTTGTATTAGTAGCTGTCAAAGAGAGAACACTAGTTGTATGGATCTTGATTTGATCTTATAAAGCAGTTTCCAAATGTTCTTGGAATATGCTCAAGAGTGCTCACTTTCATAAAACAGTAAGCTCAGTTTCCTTTAAAAATTCCAACTGGAGAAGTTACTGACCTGCCCATAAACTTACTGTCCCTTGGGACATTTTAAGCCAGTATTTTTCAGTCATGGGCCTATCACAATTTGGCTTTGTGCCTTGCCCTTAAATTCTGATGTAGAGGGAGGAGTAGAGAGAAGAGACTAGGATCAAGAAGTCACAAGATAAAGGATAAATATTATGAATAATAATATTTTAACTTATTCAGGAGCAGAGAGAACAGCATTTTAAGTCTAATGTCAGCCGTAGTTTATTCTAGGACACTCAGCGTCTCCCAGCCATTTTATACCAGACAAGGCTCCTAGCAAAAAGTCCGTTCTGGCTTACTGTCTCTCTAGGGTGTTTCTGGCTCTGGGCAGAGTTATTTCCCAGTTCTGCCTCTTGTAAGATGCCCTGATGGTGCAGTGGTTACAACTCTCGGTAGGAAAGGACTCCAGTTTGATCCCACTAGTTGCTCAGAGGGAGACAGATATGACAGTCTGATTCCGTAAAGATTCCTAGTCTTGGAACTGTATGAGGCAGTTTTCCTTGGTCCTCTGAGTCAGAGTGGACTGTGGCAGGGGATTTGCTTTTTTTGGGTTTGGCTTCCTTTGATGTAGCTAAGTAGCCACCTAGTGAGCGCGCTGGGAATTGCAGCTTCCCTACAGCGCCTCCCCCACGCCCAAACTTGTCAATTCACCTTGTGTCAACTCAGACAGCCCTGAAAGAAATTTGGTTAGCCACCCTTCCTCCTAATGGGCCTTACAGATACACTTCTTAGCTCTTTCTCCTTTTCTAAAGTATCTCTTACACGACTTCACAAGGTTCCCAAAGGAGATGAAATTATGTAAACAATAGTTTCTTTTTATTGTTATTAGCAAACCTTAGCTAAACGATAGTCTGTCATAAAATGAGAGATACTCCAGGAGGCAAGATCTCAGAACTCCAAGCCCCTTCGTTTAAGAATGAGGACGTCAAGTAGATTCTGACTCATAAAATCCCTCCACCAGTTTCTGAAGCTATAAATCTTTGTGGGAGGAGACTTGCCCCTGTGAGCAGCCAATGGAGTCTCACGGGTGACCTTTCAGTTAGAATACTTAACACACTGTGCCACAAGTACACCTTTCACAAAAAGTAAAGTGGGAGGATGGTCGGGTTATGCTTTAATTCATTTATTTATTTATTAACAAATATTGTTGACTAAGTTTATACTCTGAATAAGGAGTTGAGGAAGGAAAGACTGATCTATCTGCTCAAGGAGTATCTGTCTACAAGGAAACCAGAGTTAGAGGAAATAAATAAAAGAATGTGGAAGAGCAGTGATGCAGCTGTGCAAAGAGCAGAGTCACACCAGACCCCTGGGGACACTAAGTCCTGAGCAAGGCCACACAAGTGAAAAAGTGCTCAGAAAGCAATGAAGTGAACCACATATAGATAGATTGCTGTTGAGGTAACTCTGACTCTTGGTGCCCTTACATACAAGAGAACACAGTGTCACCTGGTCATCCTCACAAACGCCAGCATGTCCAATTGCATTGCTGCAGCTACTGTGTCTCCCTCACGCTGGCTGGCCATCTACTGCACCAAATGTAAAGTGCTTCTCCAGCACTCGATCCCCTAGAAGATGTGTCCAAAGCAAGTAGATGGGAAAATGTTCTCTGTGGTCAATAAGGTCTTCATGGGCTAACTTTTGGAAGATCAGCAGACCTTTCTTCCTACTTTGCTTTATTCTGGAAGCGTTGCTGAAACGTGTCCACTGTGGTGACTCTGATGTACAGGTGCTAGAGGTCCTGGCAGCCCAGTGACATGTAAGTCACCACAATACAACAAACTGACAGATGGCTGGTGGGCACCAACTATAGCTATATGCAATATGGCATGACGTCTCACACAGCATTGAGCAAAGAAGTCAGCCACAAAAGGGTTCACACTATGTAGCAAATTTCAACAGAGAAGCAAACATCAAATGCTGGCGAGGTTGTGGAGAGATTGGAAACCTTATTCACAGCTGGTAGGAGTATAAAATGGCACAAGCACTATGGAAGGCTGTTTGATGTTTTCCCAGAGTTGAAAACAGAAATAACATTTGCCCTAGCAATTGCACTAAAGAACCGGGAACCACCACCATCCAAACAGATGTATGTACACGCATGCTTATTGCTGCATTATTCACAATAGCAAATAGATGGAAATAACCCAAGTTCCCATCAACAAATGTATGGATATGATATAGTCACACAATGAAATACTATGCAGCACTGAAAAATAATGAACTCGTGAAACATTACACAATGGCCCTGTGAAGGACATAATGCTGAGTGGAATGTCTCAGTTTCAGAAGGACAAATACTGTATAACACCACTGTTATGAAGCAGAACTGACATGGGGGTCTTGGAGAATAGGTAAAGAATGGATAGACAATGAACACTGTTTTAGAACAGATGAGGGAAAGAATTGTTTAAAAGGAATATATGATTAGGCATTATACGTAAGTCCAGAATAAGAGGCATATTACGAAGAGGACTGGGAAGAGGGAAGGGTAGTGGGAGAAGGTGGAAATTATGCAATGATGAATGAATATTAAAATAAAAGACAGAAGGCTGGGGGGAAGAAAGGGGAAGGGAGGAAAATGAGTGAATGAAAATCCAATTTTTCAGTAAAGTTTTGTTAAAATCACAATTAAAACCTTCTTTTAAAAGACTAGGTGCTTTTAGTGAAGGCAGGGACTGAAAGCATGAACATCAAAGTTTCTGGTAATGTTGCTGTTTCTTGATGGAGAAGTGTTCACTTGAAAACTAACTGCATGTTGTACAACTATAATTCATGCTATTTTCTGTATGTATATTAAGCTTTATTAAAACAATGAGACAGACCAAAAAAAAGAGAAAGAGGCATCACCAAGATAGTAAACACATGTTAAACTTTCATAAGAGGAAGGCTGAAAAACTTTGATCGGGCAAAGGAGTTTGTAGCCTTTAAATATTTGAAGCAGTGGCATGTAGAAAGGAAGCAGAGGTGGCTTATACCCGGAGGGGTGGAAATTGGAGGTGGTGGTGAGTGGGAGTTAGGGAAACACAGAACTCAACTCATAAAGAGTCTTTTAATAGTAGAATGAAATAGATCTCTCTGAAAAATCACACAGTATGGGGACAGAACTTGGGGTCAAATGTAGCTGAATATGAATTCTGGCTCTGCCACTTGGTAGGACTAATTATCTCTCAGAGACTCAGTTTCTACATTTGTAAAGTGGGACTAGTAATAACTACTTTGCTGAATTACTGTAAGGAGATCCTGACACACAGGAGGCGTGCAGTAAGTGGCAGAAATTATTCTCAATAGAATGTGAATAACATCTTGATAAGAATGTGAGAATACATATCCAAGCCTGGGGCCCTTTCAGCTCAAAGAATTTCTGATTCTATGTAACTTTCCCAAGGTCACACAGCTAGTAAAGTAGCAAGGCCTCTGTACCAATATCAGTCCATGCCCGTGGGCAATAGGATTATTCAGTATCAAGCCAATCCTCATCAATTATTAATTAAATAACCACATCAGCAATAGTCAGGCCCTGAAGGAGTAGGCACCCATTCCTTTAACTTCTGAGTGTACTCCGGAAAAGTTCAAAACAGGAATGGCCTGGGAAGGTCATCCAAGTGGTGGAGAGGTTGTTTTTAAACAGTGGATTAAAGGACATTGTGTGAGTCCATTTGTATAATCAGGAGGGTGAGTACCTTTGCAGAAAGAGACTGAAAAGTAGCACGAGCTTCAAGCTAAGCTGGTCCTGCCTCACCATTCTTCAGGGTCTAACTCTTACTGGTAAAATTAATAAATCATAAGGGGTACACAAGAGATAATTCCTTTGAAAACCAGTCCCCTACATCACAAAAACAATTGGTGGGTAAAAGCAGAGCCTTGAGAACCAGAGAAACCGAAATAGTTGCCCTTTTCTACCTCTCTTGAGGCTTTTTACCCCTTACATTCCTAAAGGAAGTTACTTATCTGGAATGAATTGTCTCAGTTTCTGGTTCAGCTCCATTCCTGACTTTTGATCAGTATTTCTGTTTTGATTCATGTTTTGGCAACCAAGAAGGATCTATGTGACAAGAGATCTGAGGGTAACAATAGCTAGAAAATCTAGGCAGATTTAATGGCTGTTTTAATTTATTTATTCCATGGACCTCCAGGAGAACAAACATGTCTGTCTTGGAGAGGGTGATTCTCCTTGGAGGCTAGGATTTTGAAGCTCTGTCTCACATACTTTAGGTAAGTGGCCAGAAGGAACCAGTCCTTGAAGAAGGTCATCATGCTCAGAAGGACAGAGGGACAGCACAGGAGAGGAAGACCCCAGATGAGATGTGTTGACATGATAACTGGGGCAATGGGATTAGTTGTGTCCGAGTCAATGAGACTGGCTCAGGATAGGGCAAGGTTCAGAGCTGTTGTACATAGGGTCCTTATGAATCTCTGGTGACTCCTCGGCCCATAACAACAACTAATATATAGATACAATAAGTAACTGACTTACTCTATATAATATCTGCTCAAATATTATATGTTGGCCCATACAACTTTATACTGGATGAAAAAAATTGGCATACATTTAGCTTGCTATAGTATTGGCCTTAATCAAAGGAAACAAAAATGGGCAGCTTCCTTTTGTAAGTAGCAATGTATTTGCAGGGCTTTGAACCAATTCATTCCAGTTTGATCCATTGCTGAGAATTTGCCTTTCCACTCCACCTATATTGGAACAGAACCTACAGTTTAATAAGATTCTCAGGTGAGTCTAACAAGTGCATAAGAATATATGTAAGAAAACATACGTGAGTATATTTTTGTGAGTATGTAGGAATCACCAGAGGATTTCTTGAAACCACCTGAAGAGCTTGTTAAAATGGAGATTTGGATTCATTATAGCTGGGGTGGAAATGCACAATTTCAGCAGAAAGTCAAACTGGAATGAGCCCGTTTGACACTTGGCTTATTTTAGCATCTTCCCACTACAGACTAAAGCCCTTGGTGTAAACCAACACTCTGGGTACGACCACACAGAATCCTCAGCTTTTAGTCATATGTCTCACAAGGAAGTGACATCATTTCTTAGTCTACCAAACAGAGACAGTTCCTGAAACACACACACTCCCTGTAAGCTTTTGCTGAAAGGATTTTTGGGAGTTTGCAACCCACACTGTTCTTTAATTCGCCAAAAGCTTTACTACTGGCAGATTATGCCTTTCACCTTGGTTAATGACCCATCCTCTCACAGAATACAAAACAGTTACTTGTCCCATTTTAAAAATCCTAAGATGACTCTTCAAGTGTTCTGGGATTCCCATTCTTCTCAGAGTCAGTCATAGTTTGTTATGGTCCACACAGTCAAA
>NW_006399914.1:6621361-6622770 GCF_000299155.1 Elephantulus edwardii
AAAGGAAATGGGATTTGGGAACAGCAAGAAGACCCTGAAGATCATCCAGGCTTGCTAATTGTGAACAAAGGCAAGTATAATTAGAGTAATGGCTCTCAAACTTGAATGTACTTCAGAATCACCTGTTGTGCCTGTAAATACCAGGGCTTTGAACAAGTTCTAAATAGTTCACTCATGGATAATGAAGCTTATACATTGCATAGCAACCAAATCTCATGAGGTTGTGATTTTGACAAGTAAGACAAGGGGCTCTGGTGGCATAGGGTATCATGTGCTGAACTGCTATTCCAAAGGTTGAAGCTTTAAACCAATCATCTGCTCTGTAGGAGAAAGATGTGGCAGTGTCTTCCTCTAAAGATTTATAGCCTTGGAAACCTGATGGAGGATTAACATTTTTATGGACACAAGGAGGAATGTACAGTTCAAAGATAGCAGCTGACACATTCAGAGTGGCACAGGCAGCAGCCATATTTGAATAGGGCACTGCTGTTTTCTACTCAGGTCAAAATCCTGTACGTAAGAGATTTGGCTGCTATGCAACAGATGCACTTCCTCTGCCATGACTGAATCATTCTGAACCGCTTCAAAGCTCTAGTTAAAACAGACTGCTATGCCCACTTACTCTACTTAACTAGTGCTGCTATAAGAGAAATACCACACGTGAGTGGTTTTAACAAACAGGTGTTTCTTCTTGAACCTTTTTGGAGGCAAGAAGTATGAAGTCAGGGTACCTACCCTAGAGGAAGGCTTCATTTCTCTGTCAGTTTGAGGAGAATCTCGGTTTCCTTTCGACAGCCATGGGCATATGGCATTCCTGGAAAATCTCCATGAGCCCTGGCAGCAATCTTCATGCAGGTCCAAGGGATTCCCAGTACAGGAATCCTGAATCAAAACTCCACTCCCAGCTTTTTCCCCTTGATGGTAGTCAGATCTCTCCTTTTCTGTTCATTTATCTTTTCTTTTATTGATTCATTGACTGGGGTAATGCGGATAGGACTGTCAGAGACAAGAATATTGGCACAGGACAGAGCAGGGTTTGTTGTACATGTTGACTCCCTGTAAGTCGCACCACCACTAACATTATTTCTTGTAAGATAAAAGCCTGCCCACCCCAGGGATCCTTTGCTGACATGTTATTAGGGCTCTGGCTTGGGTAAACGTTTGTATCCACCCTTTCCCCCTTACAACTGACTGATTGCATTAAATCACATAGAGGGGCAGGAGGTGAGATGATTTTATCATTACCTAATGGTTCTTATTGGCAGCATCAGGATGGATGGTGAAGAGATTGAGATTGTTTACAGCTTTAGTTTGCTTGGCTCCATAGTCAACACTTTTGACACCAGTAGCCAGGAAATTAAAAGACGTATTGTGATAGAAAAGTCTGCTGTTAGGGACCTCTCCAAAGT
>NW_006399914.1:6623060-6635410 GCF_000299155.1 Elephantulus edwardii
GGTCCTTGGAGAGGGCCATCATGCTTGGGAGGATGGACGGACAGCACAGGAGGGGAAGGCCCTCTATGAGGTGGATTGATTCAGTGACTGGGATAATCAGGATGGGTGTATCGGAGACAGTGTGATTGGCACAGGACAGAGCAGAGTTTAGGGCTGTTGTACACAGGGTTGCTATGGGTCTTAAGCTACTCGATGGCACATAACAACAACAATTGCTCTTACCACCACCACCACCAACAACAACAACAATTATTAAACTGGGACCAGAAGGAGCCTTTTTTATTAACCATCTGTTGCGTGCTGGAGCCTCTTATTTAAAGCAGCTGGGACACAGATGGTGGGCCCTTTTTGATCAATGGTCCTTTGATCGACAGAATATTACCCCAGTGTGCAAGCCTGTAAGTCTCAGCCAGAACCCTTCAACACCCTCCCCAGGGCACATCCTGCAGCATCTACACAGGCTACAACTGTATCTGGTAACATGATATGTGTATGCCTAACTTGCTATTAGAGGTTCAACCCTAAATCATCTTGTGGTATTTGGGGAATATATTGTCCTATTTAGTACACCACTTGACTGTAAGTTTGATATACTGAAGTAACTTGTGGATTGCTGTGATATTGAAAGCTATGCCACCGGTGTGTCAAAAGCAACAAGGATTACTCATGTTGGACAGATTTTAGTTGAGCTCTCAGATTAAGACTGACTAGGAAGCAGGATTGGCCATCTATTTCTTAAATGACAGGCCTCTGAAAATCCTATAAATAGTAGAGGAAAGAGGAAAACAGAGTATTAGAGGTAGAGTCTAGATTGGAAGTCAATATAATTGAGGAAAAATAGTGGCAAACATCTTTAATAATTGGAACATGGAATGTACAAAACCATGAACGTTAGAAAACTTGAAGTTGTGAAAATAATGAAACTCATGAACATTGACATCCTAGGCATTAGTGAGATGAGATGGACTAGCTCTGGTCACTTTGAATCAGATAATCACATAGTATACTATGCTGGGAATGATGCTGGATTCATAGTGGAAAATGTCAGATTTAAGTTCTATCCTGAAATATAGTGTTGTAAGTGATGGGATGTTATTCATATGTGTACAAGGAAGACTTGTTAATTATTCAAATATATAGTTCTACAGCTAAAGCCAAAGAAGAGGAAACTAAAAATTTTTACCAAATCTTGCAGTCAAAATTGACCAAACATGCAATCAATATATGTTAATGATAGTTGGTTACTGGAATGCAAAAGCTGGAAACAGTAATACACTTCATACAGTCCAGCCAGCCTCCAAGACACACGTTAAGGTGGAGAGCAGATCTGGAGAACCAGTGGAAAATACAATATCTTCACCTTGAAGTATCAAGAGCCATCTCTTTCCATTTCTTCTTGTCTTTTCTTTTCATAGCACTTCCCACTCGACATGAATGTTCACACACCTGACATAACATGAGTCTCACTGCAGTATCTATGCTTGTTTATATGTAAAGACTCAAAAGGGTTGTCTGTTAAGACTCGGGTTGTCTGTTAAGAACTGGCACTTCAATATGTATTCTTTGGGTCTCAATTTCAGGATCCTTTTTTCTTTAGGAGGGAATTTACAAGTCATGTAGGTCTCTCCACTTCTGGCTGCACAGGCAGCCTTTCATTTCCTTTTTTGGGAAAGGTGAAACCCTTCCTGGATGAAGGAGCGCAGCCTTTGCACAATGGCGTACAGTGGATTCAAGCTCCTGCTGAAGTTGTTGCTGGTCCATTTGATTCTATCTCATGAACCCCCTGTGTGTCAGAACACAGCTGTGCCTCGTAGAGTTTTTAGTGGGTGATTTTCTGGAGCCCCTCTGAGCTAACCCTTTGGTTAACAGCTGAGCAAGAACTTAACTGTACCACCAAGGGACTTTAGGAACTTATTTGTGTTAGTCACTTTCAAAATCTTCAGTGGGCAGTCACTTAAAGTCATGAGTTAGAAGGTTTGAAGAATTCAATAAATTGCAATTTGCAGCTTCTCTGAGTCCAGAATTTTCTCAGCAATAGATGGGAATTAAATAGGTGGGAATTAAATAAAGATGAAGCCAAACTAGGGAAGTCACAGATCAGGGTTGCCAATCAGACCCCTTAATACCAATCTGTTGTCAGGGACCTCTACAGAGTACTGAGAAGCAATGATGTCAACCTAGAGACTAAGGTGTGCCATAGCCTTCACAATTACTTGTTATGCATCAGAGGGCTAGACAATGACTGAGGATGATAGAAGAAGAATTGATGTCCTTGAGTTGTGATGCTGGAGAAGAGCATTGAACATACTATGGACTGCCAAGAAAACAAATAAGTCTGTCTTGGAGAGGGTAAAACCAAGTTTTTCCTTGGAGGCTAGGATTTTGAAGCTCTGTTTCACATACAATGGGCACGTGGCCAGGGGGAATCAGTCCTTGGAAAAGGATATCAGGCTCAGAAAGGTGCAGGATAGGAAGACTCCAGATGAGACGAATCAGTACAGTAACTGGGGTAATGAGGGTAGGTGTGTCGTAGACAGTGATACTGGTTCAGAACAGGACAAGCTTCAGAGCTGTTGAACATAGGGTCAACAGAGTGGCAGGTGACTCCACAGCACATAACAACAACAACAATACCAATCCCCTATTTCTTCTAAATAATGTCTGTGAGTGGGGCAGAGGGTTAACATGCTTGGCCGCTTAGAGACTGAGTTGTTTGCAGATAGGTTCCACCCAGAGGTACTTTGCAAGATAGGCCTGGCAATCTACTTCCAAAAAGGGCAGCCACTGGGATGCCCATGGAACACTGCTGTAATCTGACCCAGATGGAATCTCCTTACAGTCTTCTAGAAGGGCCTGGTGTGAAAGGAAGGGTTTCATTTAGCCAGGGGTCAGTTTGGTTGTAGGAGAAGAAAGCCCATTCAGTTCTTTCTCAAGGTGTCAGGCAGACAAGCCCCTCCTTCCTTGAGGACACCTGAGAGAGGAGAAAGGAAGGACTCTCCACAAGTGAGGAAGTGGAAGTTTCTATTTAATGGAAATTGACTTTCCAAAACAATAATGCTCTTGGAGGAATATCTTGCTCTTAGTACTATGTACAAACTACTGATGCATTTCATTCTGTCATATTATGTGGGTGTTGGGTTTTGAAAGTCTTAGCCTATTAGCACATTAAGATAGACGCAGGCTTTAATAGCAGCACTAACTCTATGGAATATTATTACTGTTTTAACTCAATTCATTTCTGATCCCTTGATCCTGTCTTGTAATATTCTGGATCAGGGCTTGGTTGAAGAATATTGAGGAAGTTCCCATGGTTTCCCTCTGGGAAGGTCCCTGCTTATCCCGTCTGTGGCCTATCTCTCTCTCTTGTCCTGATTGGGTAGACTTTTGGGAAAGTCCTTCTGAAGATTTCCTGGGAACTAGATTTTTTAAAAAAATGTGTGTGGGAAAAATATTCTGTAAGTATGGAAGGGGCTCTGTTTTTGCTTTTACTTTTGCTTAAGCCCTGGGGGAATATAAAGTCCTAGAGGTCAAATCTTTTTACAAGGAACTTAATAGGACTGTCCAAATAATGAGATATGGATTAGAACTTTGGTTCACTGGCTGTGGTTTAGAGTTAGTTAGCAACTGGCCTGAGAAGCAGTTTTGGTTAAATAGAGACTTTCCTTGCAGAGGACTTTACCTGGTAAACACAAACTCTTCCGGCTGATGTTTTTACCAGACAGTTTGAGTCTGGGGAGAAGAGTGGGAAAAGACTGAGGACACAGTCTTCTGGCTAGCCGTCAAGGCAGAGAAAAGCAAACACAGGCAAAGGCCTGTGTGCAATGTGAGTCTGAGTCAGAGAGGGAGAGCAAGAAAAGAGCATGTGTCATTCGGAAAAAGCCTTTCTTCGGGCAGTTGCTTTTGGCTGTAACCACTGCCTGTCCTCTAGTGAGAGTCACAGGGCCTCACTTGGGTTTTGCCTCCGCATTTTCAGACTTAAAGGAAGCTACCTTCAGGCAAATTCCCTCTTTCTCTCAAGAAAGAAAATAAAAGGAAGTGGAGACAGCCTGAGACAGATTTTGAAGGATCCCAACAGTGCCTTGGGGGCCCAGATGGGCAGTGTGGGCAGGCAGTCGCTGCCTGGGCTTCCTCCTCTGGCACTCCTTTGGGAGTGAGGGTGAAATGGTGTTTTTCAAAGTTCTCCAAATAAATCTTCACTGTTGCTGTCACCGATGTGTCCAGTATTAATTAGTTGTTCTCCCATCACCTCTGACTCTTGGGGACCCACATGTGTGTTAGGGCAGAACTGTATTCCATACAGCCCTCAAGGGCTGGTGTTTTGGAGGAGTTTGCCAGGCCTTTCTTCTGAGGCACCTCTGGATGGCTCAGACTCAAACAGCTAAGCTTTCAGTTAGCAGTTACAACATGCATAACCATTGCAACCTGGAGAATTTCCTAATCAGGTTTTTGCCATTCTCAAGGTTTATAAAAAATTTTCTGTGGGGTTTTATCCCCCCCATACACATTGTGTTTCATTCCCGTACATTGAGACTTACAAAATTAATCACCAATAATCTATGCCTATTATTTCCCTGTCTTGTCAAGGCTTTTGGGGGGACTCTTTTCCTTCTTGAGAGCTTCTTATGGATCTTCATCTATATACTAATTTTTCTAAACAAATTCTCTTTTCATTTCTGCTTGCAATTCTGGCCACTAAATTTCTGAAAGATGCTATAGTAAACTGTCCATAAATAATCCCTGACAATTTTTAAAAGATATTAAAAATTTTTTGTATTGGTTTGTATACAATGACTCATATAGACTGTATTTAATGCATTACATTCTGTTTTGTACAATCTTTCATTTACATTGTGTTTTCATGTTGTTGTTGTTGTCATGTGCCGTCAAGTCATTTGTGGCTCATAGCGACCCTATGTACAACAGCCCTAAACCCTGGTCTATCCTGTGCCAATCACATTGCCTCTGACACACCCATCCAGATTACCCCAGTCACTGAATCAATCCACCTCATAGAGGGTCTTCCTCTCCTGCACTGTCCCTCTACCCTACCAAGCATGACGTCCCTCTCCAAGGACCTGTCTCTCCTTACAATATGTCCAAAATATGTCAGACAAAGCCCCAGAATCCTTGCCTCCAAGGAGTAGCCCGGTTTAACCCTCTCCAGGATGGATCTGTTTGTTTTCTTGGCAGTCCATGGAACATTCAATACTCTTCTCCAGCACCACAGCTCAAAGGCATCAATTCTCCTTCTATCCTCCCGAGTCATTGTCCAACTCTCTGATGCATAACAAGTGATTGCAAAGACCATGGCCTGTATCAGGCGCACCTTAGTCTCCAGAGAGACACTGTTGCTCTTGAGTACTTTAGAGAGGTCCCTAACAGCAGACTTTCCCATTACAATACGTTTTTTGATTTCCTGGCTGCTTTTGCCAAGAGTGTTGACCGTGGAGCCGAGCAAACTGAAGCTGTGAACAATCTCAATCTCTTCGCCATCCATCCTGACGTTACCAATTGGTCCAGTGGTGAGAATCTTTGTCTTCTTGACATTGAGCCTCAGTCCATACTGAAGGCTGCAGTCCTTGACCCTCTGCAGTAAGTGCATGAGGTCCTCATCAGTTTCAGCGAGCAGGGTTGTGTCATCTGCATAACGCAGATTGTTAATAGATCTTCCACCAATCCTAACACCACACTTCTCCTCATAGAGCCCAGCCTCTCGGATAATCTGCTCTGCATACAGGTTGAAAAGGTATCGAGATAGGACACATCCCTGGCGTACACCCTTCCCAATTTTGAACCATGCAGTGTTGCCCTGCTCTGTTCTGACGACTGCCTCTTGGTCCAAGTATAGGTTTCGCATTAGCACGATTAAATGTTCTGGGATCCCCATTCTTCTCAGAGTCAGCCACGGTTTCTTATGATCCACACAGTCAAATATCTTTGCATAATCAATGAAACACAGATAGACATTCTTCTGGTCTTCTCTGCTTTCAGCTAAGAGAGAACAACAGTTTTCATGTACAGTCTGTTTTATACAATCATTCATATACATTGTTTCTTATATAATTGTTGTTGATCTATGCCTATTACAACTCATCATTAAAATTTTTTAAGCTTATAACAAAATTTACATTTAAGCTTATAGTATAATTTTTGTTGTTATGCACCTTCAAGTTGGAACCGGCTCAGAGCTGACCCTCTGGTGGGTTTTTGGAGGCTCTAAATCACACAGGAGGAGATTGTCCACTTTTCTGCCTTTGGAACAACTGGTGTATTAAAACCACATACCATTTGTTTGGCAGCACAAGTCTTTACCACTAAGCTACCAGCTCCCCTATAACATAATTTAAATACTATAAAATCCACTCATTTTTAAGTGTATGGGTAAGGACTGCTAATTAAATTGGGAGTGTGTGCCACCACCGGCACAGTTCTGCTTTAGAACTTTCCAACACTCCAGGAGACCCCTCTGGCATGTGTTTGCAGTCAGTTCTCTCATTAATCTCCAGAAACAGGCATCATAGACCTGCTTGCTGCCTCCATGGCTTTGCCTTTTCTGGTCATTCATTCCACATGTAAATAGATTATACAATATATGGCTTCTTTCACTTAGCAGCAAGAATACTTCCAAGGATCTAAGTTTTGGTTCTTTAGTTTTGATCTCACTCTCAAAAACTCACTACTGTTGAGTTAGAACTGACTCCTAGCTCACCTTCCAGGAATCTTTTTGAGTCTGTAAATGACACGAGAGGAGAATGTCCCTCTTTCTCCTGTGGATTACGACTGACAGAGGCTTGGCTTTTAGGTCAGCAGTGCAACTGTCTATTGCCTAAGCCATTAGAGTTTCCTAATACAACTGAATAATATTCTGTGGTGTACATATACCACATTTCATTTATCCATTCATCATTTGATGGATTTTGACATTGTGTTTAACTTTTATGTGAATATTTATTTTCATTTCTCTTGGACAGATATCTAACAGTAGAATCATAGAGTCAGATGGCCAATTTATATATAACTTTATATGAAACTGCCAAATTGTTTTACAGTGTGGCTATTACATTTTATGTCCCTACCAGCAATAGCTAAATATTCTAGTTAGTGTCTCCATATTCTAATATGTGAGATGATGTGTCTTTTTCAACCTAGCCAGTTTGTTGTTGTTGTGTACTGTCAATTTGGAATCGACCCATAGCTGACTCTCCAATGGGTTTTCAGAGAGCGTTAATTGCATGGGAGGATCCTGCCCATCCTGTGGAGCAGCTGGTCAATTTGAACCACATGCCTTTGAGATTGCAGAACAGTTTCTTTCCACTAAGCTACCAGAATTCCCTAGTGAGTCTAGTGGACATGTTGGTGGATGTAAAAAAAGCTAGCCACAATCCACTGCCAACAAGTTGATTTCAACTTATAATGACCCTACAGCACAGAGTAGAACTGGTCTGAAGGGTTTTCAAGGGTGTAATCTGTACACAATCAGGTCACTACATCGTTCTCCCATGGAGTGGTGGGTGGGTTTAAACCATTGATCTTTTGGCTAGCACACAAGATCTTTAACCACCAGGACTCTTTAGTAGGTATATAGTGGTGATATTTGATTCCCAACCTATGCACTGCAAGCACAACCACTACGGAAAGGTCAGTGATTTGCATTCCTCAGTGGCGCCTTTAGTGAAAGATGGTGATGTCTGCTTCCAAATAGACATTTACATTTACAGCTTTGAAACCGGATGGAGAGTAATCATGAATCAAAATTCAATGGGGTCAGGTGTGTCAATTACAGTGAGGTTGGCTCAGAATAGGGCAGAGTTCAGAGCCATGGTTCATAGGTTCACTAGGAGTCATAGTCGATTCAAAAACTCATAACAGGAGGCAAGCTCTGGTGGCCTAGTGGCAAGAAGCAATCTCAGAGGTACACAGTTCGAATCCACCAGATGCTCTGCTAGAGAAGGAGGAACCATCTCCTCCTGTATCAGTCAGATCTGATTTGATGGTACACACAAAAAATAATGAACTAAAATAAAAAAATTAAAAAAACAACAATCAAAAAAACCTAACAGGCAACATGCCCAAAGTATGAGAGACAAAGCTCTGCCAACTTTGCCTTTAAGGAATGCTGTGACTGACTCTTCCCAAAACATATCTGTTTGATCTTTTCATTGTCTATGGGACATTCTGTACCCTTCTCCAACACCACCACTAAAGGGTATCAATTCTTTTTCTGTATCCTCTTATGTAGGCAAAAGATGACAGTAGTTATTTCTTAAATGGCCACTTTCAAGCTTTTAAGATCGCAGACATTACTCACTAGACTAGAATTTAAAACATTATCTTTTGTAAACTATGTTTTGCCTAGTTGTCACTTAAGATTATGGTCATTAGCCCTCAAGTGTAGTAGTTCAATTTCATTGTTTAAGTAGTTTCTCTAATTGTTGTTTTGGGCCATTGAGGTGCTTCCAACTCATCGAGATCCTCTGTACAGCAGCTCTGAAGCCTGCCATGGCCTGAGCCAATCTCACTGTGTCTAACACACCTACCCCCATTACCCTAGTTACAGTGTCAGTCCATCTCATCTGGGGTCTTCCTCTCCTGTGTTGTCCCTCCACCTTTCCAAACATGATGTCCTTCTCTAGGGATTGGTCCCCCCTGGCCACATGCCTAAAGTGGGTGAGATAGAGCTTCAAAACCCTTGCCTCCAAGGGGCAGCTTGTTCACCATCTCCAGGACCAATCTGGTTTCTTCCTCTTAGCAGTCCGTAGAATGCTCAAAACTCTTCTCCAGCACCACAACTCAAAGGCACCGATTTTTCTTCTATTGTCCTTATTCACTGTCCAGCTCTCTGATGCATAGCAAGTAATTGTGAAGACCATAAATTCTCTAATTGTGTTCCTCTAATTACATCATAACATCAAGAAAACAAAGGTCCTCACCACTGGGCCAATAGAAAACATCATGATATATGGAGAAAGGACTGAAGTTGTCAATTATTTAATCTTGTGTGAATCAAAATCCATTCTTGGTACCAGCAGTCAGGAGACCATGAGATGGATTTCATTGGCAAGTTTGCTATTAGGGACCTCTCAAAAATACTGAAGAGAATGATGTCAGTTTAAAGGCTAAGGTGCACCTGACACAGGTCATGGTCTTTTCAATCACTTGGCTTTGCATCTGACAACTAGACGGTGAATAAGGATGACAGAAGAATAACTGATGCCTTTGATTTGTGGACCTAGCAAAGCAGTAAATTAGTGTTGAGATGAATAGAAAGAGGTATCGGGGCATGGAGGACATGTCTGATCTCAAAGGGATTGGTTTTGTGTTCTTCATGCTGTTGACAGGGACAGTTTCCCTTTGTGAAGTTGGTAAAAGTCAGATATGGCTGTTCTTGCCCTCTTTTATGGACCTTTCTCTTTTTTTACACCCCAAAATTCCAGAAGAATATCTATTTGTACTTTATTGATTATACAAAGGCATTTGTGTGGGTCATAATATATTATGGCTAACATTGAGAAGAATGTGAATCCCAGAACACTTAATTGTGCTCAGGTAAAACCTATACCTAGACCAAGAGGCTGCTGTGCAAACAGAGCAAGGGAATACAACATGGTTTAAAACTAAGAAAAGTGTGGAGTATATCCTTTCTACATACCTATTCAATCTGTTTGCTGAGCACATTATTCTAGAAGCTGGACTCTCTGAAAATAAATGTGGCATCAGGGTCTAAGGAAGACCCATCAACAACCTATATTATGCAGATAGCACAACCTTGTTTGCTGCAGAAGATCCAAGAATACAGCCTTCAATATGGATTATATATCAATGTCAAGAAAATAAAAGTCCTCACCCTGGACCAACAGGCAATATCATGATAAATGGAGAAAGGAGTGAAAGTGTCAAGCGATCGGGAGATCAGGAGATGTACTGCACTGGACATTCTGTAATCAGGGACCACTTCAAATTACGGAGGGTCAGTGATATCAGTTTGAAGACTAAAGTGCACCTGTTTCAGGCCAGGGTCTTTTCGATAACTTGCCATGCTTTTCAGCTGGACAATGAATAAGTAAGGACGGCAGAAGAACTGATGCCCTTGAGTGACAGTGTTGGAGAAGAGTACTGAATATCCATGGACTGACAAAAAAGCAAACTGATATGTCTGGGAGAAAGTACAGCCAGAGACTCCTTGGATGCAAAGATGACAAAGATTCGCCTCACAAACTTTGAGCATGTTATTGTTGTTATGTGGCATCGAGTTGGCTAGGACTCATAATAACTCTACAAACAATGGCTCTGAATCCTGCCTTACCTTGAGCCAGTCTCACAATCTCTGACACACTGCCCCCAATGTTACAAGTCACTGTGTCAGTCCATCTCATCCAGGATCTTCTTTTCCTGTATTGTCCCTCCACCCCTCCAAGAACTAGTCCCTCCTGACAACATGTCTAAAGTATGTGAGACAGAAGTTCAAAATCCTTGCCTCCAAGGAGCAACCTGGTTTTTCACTCCAGCACAGTTTTCTTGGCAGTCTATGGTATGTTTATTACTCTTCTCCAACACCACACCTCAAAGGCATTGGTTCTTCTGTCATTCTTAGTCATTGTCTGGCTCTCAGATGCATAGCGAGTAATTGAGAATACCATGGCCTGAATCAGGCATGCTTTAGTCTCTAGACTAACATTGTTGCTCTTTGGAACTCTGGAGAGGTCTCTGACAGTTGACTTTCTCAAAGGAACTAGTTTTTTATTTCCTGACTGCTGGTGCCAAAAGTGTTGATTGTGGATCTGAGAAAGAGGAAACTGTTAACCTCAGTCTCTTCTCCATCTAACATAATGCTGCCAATTGGCCCCATGGTGAAAATCTTTATTTCCTTGATGTTCAGTTATGAGAGGCTATGCCTTGAAAAGGGGCATCCTGCTTGGAAAGGTGGATAGTCGGCAAAAGAAAGACACAGCGACTACAGCAATGGGTTCAAGTGTACCAGAGATGATGAGGACGGCATACGATGGGAAAAGGTTTGTATCTATTGTCATAGGGTCGCTATGAAGCAAACTCGACTCAATGGCACCAAAAATAACATGTAACTATTTCCTTGATAAGACTTCCATAATGTATTCTTCTCCATGATTAAGTTTGCTATCAGCAGCTGGTCAGCTCAGAGAGTTTCCTTTGGCATGTGGCCTTCATAGATTGTATGTCTGGCAAAGCTTCTGGCTTTCTGTGCCATCTAGTTCCTTTATCTGATTGGCCATTGTTCTTTGGACTTCAGCCAGCAATTGCCTATATTGCCTTGGGTTCTTTGTCCCTTGCAGCTAAACAAGTTAGAAATCTCTCTTTAAAATAAAGTTTTAAAAAAATTCATTGGGTTTGCTTCAAACTCAGCATAAGATATTATTTTTGTTGTATTTTAAAAATTTTTTTCAGTGTGTACTATCAAATCCGATCCAACTGGTATAGGAGGAGATTTTTGCCCCTCCTTCTCCAGCAGAGCATCTGGTGGATTCAAACCAAGTGCCTCTGAGATTGCAGTGCAGCTTCTTGCCACTAGAGCTCCCTGTTCTTTTAAGACAGATTTGTCACTTATTCTGATTATTGTTGCTGTTGTTTTTAGGTACTGTCAAGTACAACCCATAGCGACCCTATGAACAACAGATCTGAACTCTATCCTATCCTGTGCCATCCTCACACTTTCTGGCACACTAGACCCCACTGTGGCAGTCACCATGTCTTTCCGCCTGGTCAAGGGTCTTACTCTCCTTCATTGACCCTCTACCTTACTGAGCATCATGACCTTCTCCAAGGATTATCTACTGTTAGCAAGATACTTGAAGTATGTGAGGTGAAGCTTCGTCATCTTTGCCTCCGAAGAGCACTCTGGCTGCAGCATTTCTAAGACATATTTGTTCTTTTGGCAGTCCATGGGATGTTTCAGTACTCTTCTCCAGCACCACAGCTCAAAGGCATCAAGTCTTTTTCTGTCATACTTATCCAGCTCTCAGATGCATAACAAGTGATTGGAAAGACCATGACCAGAATCAGACGCACCTTACTTCTCAAAATGACATAATTTTTTTCTAGTAGTCCATGGTATGTTAATACTATTTGCCACATCATAGTTCAAAGGCTTTTCTTCCTTTCTCTTTCTTTTTCATTATCCGATTTTTGCATACATATAAGTGACTGAAAAGACTGTGGCTTAACAGCCCAGTGGTAGATGGAATTTGCTCCAGGACTTAAGAAGCATAAATGACATAGCTGAGCCTCTACATCTTGTGGTTCCTAACCTCTACACTAGAATAGACAAAGTGCTAGTCTATAGGCCTTTTATTGTAAGAACCACCTTCCCTCTGTAACTT
>NW_006399914.1:6635773-6638034 GCF_000299155.1 Elephantulus edwardii
TAGGGAATGGCAAAGGACACACTGACAAAGGAGATTAATCAGAACTGGCTTTGACAAGCACTGTGGCAATTGGACAATTAAAACAGACATTCGGGGGGTGGGGGAAGAAGAACGAACTGGGGAGGAGGGTAGAGAAAACAGTGCAACAATGAAGGAATGAAAACCCAAAATCTCTGTAAATGTTCATTGAAACAAATAAAATTTAATAATAATAATAATTTAAAAAATGACTGTGGCTTGTGTCAATAACAATTTTACTTTCTAAAACTTTGAAAAGTTCTTTTGCAAAAAATTTGTTCATGGTGAAATTTGTTATTTGGTTTATTAACTGCTGCTTTTGTGGATGTTGTTAATCCAAGCAGAATAAAATAATTGAGAATTTAAATATATTCTTCAAATGAGTTAGAAGGAATGCTGGGATCTGTAGAGAGCTGATGAGACGTGAGAGTGTCATAGGGTCTCCTGAGATTGTTGACAGAGAGGTTTTGAGTGGTTGTGGCAATCGAAGGACTTTTCTCTGCAAATTGTGAGATGTGACCTAGTCCTGGCGGTTATGGTTGTGTTCTAACCTCTGGCATTCTCAGCTCCTCTGGGATAAACTTGTCTGAGATGATAAACTTGTATTACACATACAGTGACAGAACAAGCAGGCCTGGGACTGGATGAACCTCTAGATTCTTTCTACTTGCTTAAATAGTTCTAATTGTTCTATGGTTATAAAAATGTAAAAAATGCAGTCAAGATAGTAAAATATAAAGGAAATAAAAAAGAGTAATTGATGCCTTTGAGCTGTGGTGCTGGAGAAGAGTGCTAAATATACCATGGACTGCTAGGAGAACAAACAGGTTTGTCCTGGAGAACGTGAAGCCGGAATGCTCCTTGGAGTCAAGGATTCTGAAGCTTTGTCTGACATACTTTGGATATGTTGCAAGGAGGGACTGGTCCTTGGAGAGGGACATCATGTTTGGCAGAGAGGAGGGGCAGCGCAGGAGAGGAAGACCTTTGATGAGATGGATCGATTCTTCGACTGGAGTGATGGGAATGAGTGCATTTGAGATGGCTAGGTTGGCACAGGATAGAATGGCATTTAGAGCTCTTGTGCATAGGGTTGCTATGAGTCATAAGTGACTAGATGGCACATAACAACAACAACAATATAATTTAGCATCTTCAATATTAGAATATTTGTGCTTCTAGATAGGTTTATATACATACACTCACATTCTTCACTTAACAAATGTATGATGAATGCTTATTAAGTGTCTAGCATTGGGCCTCAAGGTACATGCAGCTCAGTGAGCTAAAACCATTAAACAAACCAACTGGCTAAGTAATTTTTATGTACAACCTATACTAGGTGTGATGCTAGCTTGTATTTTTGTCAGAGAATGTCCGGACTATACATTTATGTTACACTTTTTCACTTCCATTAATTGTCATAAAGATCTTCCCATGGCAAGACGTGTAGACACCACTAAAGTTAAGGGAAAGAAGATGAAAAGGGAAAATATTCTCCTACCCTTATCTTCATGTCTCTGAGGGTGCAGACATAATATTGTCATCAAGTTAGAAGTAACTCATAGATGACCATGCGGTGGGTTTTCAGTGACTGTAAACTCCACAGAAGAAAACTGTCCATCTTTTTTCCACAGAGAAGCTGGTGGACGAACTGCATGCAACACAACTCCTTACCACCAGGCAACCAGAGCTCCCTCCAGATATAATGGTGGAGGGAAACATATATAAGCTCCTTTTCAGTAGAGTTATATATAAAAATTTTTCAAAACTTTCAAACTCATTGTCAGTTGGAACTGACTCATAGCTGACCCTCCAGTGGGTTTTCTAGAGGTGGTAAATCACACAGGAGGAAATATCCCATATTTTTCTCATAAAGCAACCAGTGGATTCAAACTGCCAGAAAGGTACCACCTTTGGGTCAGTAGTACAACACTCTATGCCACCACACTCCTCAGATTTAACATTATATTTATATATATAATATATATATTACACTTTACATATGATATATAATATATGTTATACATACATAATATGTTATATATGATACATAAATATATATTATACATATCTGTTGTTGTTATGTGCCATCGAGTCATTTGCGACTCATAGCGACCCTATGTACAACAGCCCTAAACTGTGCTCTATCCTGTGCCAATCTCCTTGCCTCTGACACACCCATCCCGATTACCCCAGTCACTGAATCAATCCACCTCATAGAGGGTCTTCCCCTCCTGCGCTGT
>NW_006399914.1:6640883-6644040 GCF_000299155.1 Elephantulus edwardii
TGAGAGAGGTCCTTGGAGAGGGACATCATGCTTGGGAGGGTGGAGGGACGGCGCCGAAGGAAGACCCTCTATGAGGTGGATTGATTCAGTGACTGGGGTAATTGGGATGGGTGTGTCGGAGGCAGCGAGATTGGCACAGGATAGAGCAGGGTGTAGGGCTGTTGTACATAGGGTCGCTATGAGTTGCAAGCGACTCGACGGCACATAACAACAACATCCTGTGCCAACCTGATTGTCTCTGAACACCTACCCCCATTACTCCAGTCACTGAGTCAACCCATCTCATCCAGGATCTGTCTCTCTTGCACTGTCCCTCCACCCTTTCAAGCATAATGTCCCTCTCCAAGGACTGGTCCCTCCTTGCCCAAAGTATGTCAGATGAAGCCTCAAAGTCCTTGCCTCTAAGGAGCAGCCAAATTAGTTCACCCTCTCCAGGATGAACCTGTTTGTTCTCCTGGCAGTCCCTGGTATATTAAATACTCTACTCCAGCATCAGAGCTCAAAGACATCAGTTCTGTTTCTATCATCGCTGGTCATTGTCCAGCTTTCTAATGCATAGCAAGTAATTACAAAGACTGTGGCCGGGATCAGGCACACCTTAGTCTCCAGACTGACATAGTTGCTCCTTAGTACCTTGGAGAGGTCTTTGCAAGCAGACTTTCCAAAGGTAATTTGTCTTTTGATTTCCTGACTGCTGGTACCAATCATGTTGATTGAGGAGCCAAGCAAACTGAAGCTGTTAACAATCTTAATCTCTCCACCTTCTATCATGATGCTGCCAATCAGCTTGGTAGTGAGAATCTTTATCTTGATGTTGAGCTTCAATCCATATTGAAGGCTGCAGTCTTTGACCTTCTGCAGCAAGTACTTCAAGTCTTCCAAGTTTCAGCAAGCCGGGTTGTATCATCTGTGTAACGTAGGTTGTTGATGAGTCTTCCTCGAATCCTGATACCACATTCCTCCTCAGAGAGTTCAGTCTCCCAGATGATCTGTTCTGCATATAGATTGAAAAGTTATGGAGATAAGATACATTCCTGGGTCTTTCCCGATTTTGAACCATGCAGTGTTTCCCTGCTGTGCTCTGACTACTGTCCAAGTATAGGTTTCATATAAGCACAATCAAGTGTTCTAGAATTCCCATTCTTCTTAGAGTTAGCCACAGTTTGTTGTGATCCACATAGTCAAATGCCTTCGCATAGTTGATGAAAATTTGCATAGTCAATGCAACATCAATAGACATTTCTCTGGTACTCTCTGCTTTCAGCCAAGATAAATTTAACGTTAGCTATAATATCTCTAGTACCATGACCTCTTCTAAACCTAACATGTACATCTGGCAGTTCTCTATTGATGTGCTGTTCCTGTCGTTTTTGGATAATTTTCAAATTATGAGAAAATAAAAATGAATGTGATATTAATGATATTGTTCAATAATTTCCACATTCTGTTGGATCCCCTTTCCTTAGAATGTGAACATATATAGATCTCTTCCAGTCAGTTTGGTCAGGTGGTTGTCCTCCATACTTTTTGGCACAACTTGGTGAGCACATCCAGGGCAGCATTTGTTTGTTGAAATATGTCAATCAGTATGCCATCAATTCCTGGGGCCTTGTTTTTTGCCAATTCCTTCAGAGCAGCTTGAATGTCTTCCTTCATCACCATAGGCTCTTGCTAATACATTGTTCATGAACTTCTTCTGTGTCTGCCAATTCCTTTTGGTTCAGTGACTCTATACTCCTTCTATCTTTTTTTAGTACTTCCTGGATCATTTACTATTGTGCCCAAAGCAAGCTTAAGTATTGCAACTTGAGGCTTGAATTTGTTCTTCAGTTCCTTCAGCTTAAAAATACTCGGCAGGGAGCTCTGGTGGCCTAGTGGCAAGAAGTTGCACTGCAATTTCAGCGGTGGGGGATCAAATCCACCAGATCCTCTGCTGGGGAAGGAGGGACAATCTCCTCCTGCCAGATCTGATTTTACGGTACACACACACACACACACACACACACACACACACACACACTAAAATTTTAAAAGCATTTTCAAAAAGAAATGCTCAGCAAATTCAGTCCTTTTGATTTTCTGACTCCAGCTCTTTGCACATTTCATTATAATACTTTGTCTTCTCATGCTGCCCTTTGAAATCTTCTGTTCAGCTCCTTAATTTCATCCCTTTGCTTTGACTTCTTGGTGCTCTAATATTCAGAGTCTCTTGGTTTTTTCTTCTTCCTTTGTCTTTGTAATAATGGCCTTTAACATTCTTCATGTATGATATTCTTGATATCCTCCCACAGCTCATCTGGTCTTTATTCATTGGTGTTCATGGTCTCAAACCTGTTCCTGAGATGGTTTTAAAATTCGAGTGGGATAGACTTAAGGTCAAATTTTGGTTCCTGTGGATTTGATTTCATTTTCTTTAACTTCAGCTTGAATTTACATAAGTGTAGTTGGTCTGTTCCACAATGAGCACTTGGCCTAGTTTTCACAGTGACCTTCTAGTACTTTTCCAGTAAGTGTAAATCATTAGGGGAGGAAACAGCCCATCTTTCTCTTCCAGAAAAGCTGGTGGGTTTGAGGCGTCCTTCTTTTTATTGGCAGTCTCGTATAGTGCCAGGGATGTCTCTACATATATACAAACATAGGATAGTGAAGGTTTCTTACAAAAATGATGTCTGATCTGTTATCAAGGATAAATAGGAATTTTCCAGATAAGCATGGTGAGGAAGAATATTCCCAACAGTCAGCATATGCAGATCCATGAGGAATTTAACATTTTATTCTGGGAACTAAAGAGAATTCAACATAGTTAAAACAAAACTGCCAAGGTCAGTTTAATATGATACAGAACTTGCAAGGTGGGCAATGGGGAACCTATTAAGGTCTCTCGATGCTTTGGTGATAAATATGCATTTTGCCCTCCAAAACTCCTTTGAGAGAAGGTAACATGGCCAAACTCCGACTTAAAAAGCTCTCTCTGAAGGGTTGGCTGAAATAAGGAAAACAACAAATCCAGTAATTGCTGGTTAGTAATAAGATGACCAAGGACACAGAAAAGGTCCTTAAGAAATATGGTAGGGCGGGCTGCCCTCGGCCCCCGGCTCGGGGCGAGCTGTCACGGCCCTCAGGGTGAGCTCCTCAGTCCCCAGATTATGCCATCTGA
>NW_006399914.1:6644555-6671066 GCF_000299155.1 Elephantulus edwardii
TATTGGAAAATGCTTGTCATTCCTCTGTAGCATCTGGTCCCCACTGGACCCTCATCATTTCCTTCACCTGCTCCCCCCACCAACCAAACTGTGCAGCTCTGCAACTGCATCCTGGCCCATCCTCACCCTTCCTGGCCGCCATCCCTCACCTCCTTGTACCCCCAATATGTTTTTCCCAATAAAAAAGAAATAAAAAATTAAAAAAAAATATGGTAGTAGGGGAAATGGAAGAGCGAAGGTATATTTGGGTAAACTGAAGTAACTTGAGTGAGAAATCAAATTATGGAAAGAATTGACAAGGGCTTTCTGGATAGACCATCACAATTTTCAAACCCAAAGGGATGAAGAAAGTTAAATCAAGTTCAGTAGTTGTTGAGTACTGTTGAGTCAGAACTGACCCATCACTGACTCTCCAGTGAGTTTCCACAGGCACTAAATCACACGTGAGGAGACTGTCCAACTTTCTCCTGTGGAACAGCTGGTGAATTTGAACCACCTACCTTTGAGTCAGCAGCACAATTCCTTACCACTAAGCCACCAGAGCACTGGAAATAGGATAGATGACTCAGGTTAGAAAACCCAACAAAAACCAAGTCCAGTCTGACCAGGATGTTGCTGTGAGTTGATTTTGCATATTCTCCTTCATGGTGATCCTGTGTGTGAAAGAGAGAACTGCTCCATGAGATTTTTCACAGCTGGGACCTTTGGAAGCATATTACCAGGTCTATTTCCTGGCGCACCTTTGGGTGGGTTTCAACTACCAACCCTTTGAGTCATAGTGAAGTGTTCGGCCATTTGTGCAACTCAAGGGTTAAGATAAAGAATTAGAACTGGGGATATGAACATGTAAGAGTCCAGTGGCTCCCAGGACTGCCACGGGCTGCTCCAGTCGGGAGGGGCTTGTAAGCCTGAGGTCTAGGGTCTCGAAGAGGGAACACGAAAGTGGGTAGAAGTTTGGCGAAGGGACGATGAAAGAACACAAGACAAAGAGTCAAGTGATCTTGATGATTTTAATTCTAAGTCATTTCCTTATTGAATTTTACATGATACTTTTATATCCCATTTTTACAATTAGGGGCTTAACAATAGCCAAAAAGACAACAAAAGTAAGAATAAAGTTTACATTATTTTTTTGCACATAGCTATTCTTTATGGTCATGGTTCCTTGGTAATTGGAGAGCTTGGTAGACAATGGCTTTTTGCTTAAACATTTTCTTTTTAAACCTGTTCTTCAACTTGTTTGGGTTACAAAGTTACAAAGTAAAAAAGTTACATTTTAAATTTAAGCTGATACATTTTACATTTTTAGCTGAATTTACAATATTATTTATTTCCATTCAAGAGACAACAATTTTACGCCTTTCATTATTTCAGGGGTGATCACTATCTCAATAAGGGGGTTTAGGTTCATACAAAAGATGTTTTGGGTCATAGTATCGCCTAAATTCATCATCCCAATCTCATGTTTCATGATTTATTTTACCGCCTATACCTCTCATAACATCTTCCCTCTGGTCACTTTCAAACCTTTTGAAAAATATATCCCAAGACACAAAAACCACCAGGGTGTTTTGCATTAAATTCATTATATTCTCTAGTATATGGAAGAGGTTTATCTGTAGGCTTTGGAATTCTGTAAGGGCCTCTCCCAATAGGGAGCTGCCACAAACAACCATTACCTAACAGATAAACAATTCTTCCACCTGGTGTTCTCATGGTGGGGGGCAAGGGTTTGGGTTTTTCCTCTGAAGGAGTTCTTATAAGCCCTAGAAATCTAGGAATCTCTGGGATTATAGAAATCTTTGGGATTTCCACCATTAATTCTTTTTGTTATAATGCATCCATAGATTCCCCTAAAATTATATTATTCTTGAGAAGTTTTAGTAATGCTAAAAGAACCGGAGGTAATGTTTGCGTATCAAAGTCGTCACCTCCATTTAGTTCTTTCTGGGAACATCTAACAAACTTTTAGTGGGAACACTTTGTGTAAAGAACACAGCCTTCTCCCCCTGTCCCACATAGAAAACACAAAGAGACAATAGAAGAGAAATTACAGAAAGGCCAAGAACAATCATGGAGAAAGCACACGTTCCGAGAGGCTGACTTCCTTGAAGTTTTCGCCTCAATCGGGTGATTTTGTCATGCAGACTCCCTTGGAGTTGGTGTGGCACAGGACCACTGCTGGGACAAGTGTGGTAACACTTAGAGAAATGAACATGGACAAATGTTGACTGTTTTCCCTAGTCTTGTCCATTGAGATAGAGAATTTCAGTGAAATGTTACACAAAGGAACGACTCCCTAGAGAGGAATCTTGGAAACAAGTGAATTGTATTCTCTGTAGCTATGGGAATGCAATATAGACCTTTCAAAATAAGATCTGTATTTATGTACAAAATATTTCAGAAAAATAGATCACAGCAGATAATTCTAGAGAAGGGAAGTGGATGAATGGTTGATGAAAACAGAGGAAGACTTTTCTCGGGGTAATTTTTACATATTTAGAAATTTTAACATAAATGCAGCACTTATTCTAAAGAAGTAAACATTTTTACACAAGGCAGTTGAGGAAAGACACTGAAGGAAAGCATTATAAAACATACTTTTATAGTATCTATAAGGAACATTGATGGTGCTGCTTGTTAAACAACTGAACAGGTTGTTGTTTGTTGTTATGTGCCATCGAGTCGCCTGCAACTCATAGTGACCCTTTGTACAACAGCCCTAAACCTTGATCTATCCTGTATCAATCTTATTGTCTCTGACACATCTACCCCCATTACCCCAGTAATTGAATCAATTCATCTCATCGAGGTTCTTCTCTTGCACTGTCTTCCACCTTCCCAAGCATGATGTCCCTCTCCAAGGACTGGTCCCTCCTTGTAACATGCCCAAAGTATGTCAGATGAAGCTTCAGAATCCTTGCCTCCAAGGAGCAGCCTAGTTTCACCCTCTCCAGGCTGAACCTGTTCATTTTCTTTGCAGTCCATGGTATATTCAATACTCTTCTCCAGCACCACACCTCAAAGGCATCAATTCTCTTTCTGTCATCCCTAGTCATTATCCAGCTTTCTGATGCATAGCAAATAATTGCAAAGACCATGGCTTGGAACTAAACAGGTAAGCAGGTCAAATCCACAAGAAAGAAAGATGCCACTGTTCAAGTCTGTCAAGAATTTATAACCTTGGAAATAGTATAAGGAAATTCTGCTTTGTTGAATAGAGATGCTTTGGGCTGTACTCAACTAGAGGGTAGTGGGTTTGGTTTGGATTCTGTAAGAAGCCCTGATAAAACAAGTTAAGTGCTAGGCTACCAACTTAAAAGTTGGTGGTTTGAATCCTCCCACAGGATTCAAGTCTACAGAGAAAGACTTATCAATCTGCCCATATAAAAATTACAGCTTAGAAAACTCTGTGGGCATTCTAATCTACTGTATGAGATTACTAATAGTAGATATTGACTCGATGACACCTAACAACATCACATTACCAGTTCCTATATATTCCCAAATGAGACAGCCCTTCTTGACAAACTTGCGATATTCTCGTGAACAATATATTAGTTTGTATCCCTGCCATCCTGAGACCACTGCACCTTCTCAAAACTTTATGTCACTTCTTGACAAGTGTCCAGCTTGATGACAGCCACCTCCCTTCCTGACTGGAAGAGTCAAAAGGAAACTCAGGGCTTAATCCTTATGATAGTATGCCATTAAGAGTGAAATTACCTGGGATGACGTTGGAGATGGGAAGAGAAGGAAGAAGAGTGTATATTTATAAGGGGGGAGGGAAGGTCCAAAATTGCAAGCTTAGAAGAGAGAATGTACAGCCCCTTCATTTTAAGGCAGGACACAGAAGTAGAGTCTCAGAATAGGAAGCCACAGCCTCACTCTTAGCGCCGTGAAAGTATGGGGGAAATGTTCCAGGCTCCAAGTTTAGACTTAGGGCGACAATTTTAGGTCTTTGCCTGAAGTCGTGTGACTTTGGCCAAGTGGCTTCCACAGTCAGGTCTTAGTTTTCTTTGCTTTTGTGTGAGTTGATTGGATTTGTGGCTGACGTCCAAATAATTTTCCCACCCCAGCATTCTACAACTCAGTCTCAGCAGCTTTCTTACCCCCAGAACCACCAGGCTTTTGACATAGCTCTCTTTGCTCTATTTTCAGTGCTCACTGCTAAGAGGTAGGGGCTAAAGGAAGGCGGAATAGTGCTGGAGCCGTAGGTTAGAAAGCTCTGGATGTTGTGACAATTTCCTATTCATAATCTGGTCAGTCCCCCCACCCCAAAGTCTTTCTTTTTCAAGATTTCTGTCTTCTTTCCTTGCAACATCCATCCTAATTCTAACTTTAAAAAAATTTTTTTTTGTTTTTACTCATGTAGTGATTGATGTGATTGAGTGATTCATATAATCTCTTCAATAACAGTTGAGCGTCTATTACTATATACTAGATAAATATCTCTTAAACTTTAGTTTCCAAATCTGGTTACACTCCTGGAAGTTACTGAGGACTCAAAAGAGCTTTTGTTTAGGTTGTTTATATCTACAGATACTGATTGGACTAGAAAATAATAGAAAAATATTTACTAATGAACCTGAAAATAATATTAGCTTGAAAATAATAACAGCGAAACTATTATATGTTAATTTGGTTTTTAAAAAAGATGAGAAATAGCTATTTAAAAAATTAGCAAGGAACAACGGCATTGTTTTAAAATGTTGCAAATGTCTATGAAATCAAGTCTAATTCTGCACTCCATATGCTGCTATGGGGTTTGTGTTAGTTTTCTGTGCGTGTCTGAGGTGAAGTGGATGACTTTACCTGGTTCTTATTCAAGAAGATAGATTCTATGAAAAAGGATGTGGCAGAAGGATCAGAGGAAGACTGATGAATAACCTACTTTACGCAAATGACACAATCTTACTGAAAGTGAGGAGGACTTGAAGTGCTTGTTGCAGAAGATCAAAGAAGACAGTATTCAATAGTATTCAATATGAATTGGATCTTAACTTCAACCCCCACCCCCAAATTCTCCCCACTGAATCAACAGGCAACATTGTGATAAATGGGGAAAGATTGAAACTGTCAACAACTTCATCTTATTTGGATCCACAAACAACACCTCAGGTACTAGCTAGCAGTCAAGAGAGGTATTGTACTAGGAAAGTCTGCAGTCAGGGACCTGTCCAAATTAATGAGGAGTAATGATGTCAGTTTGAGGACAAAGGTCCACCTCATTCAGGCCATAGTCTTTTCAATCACTTGCTATGCTTTTGAACTGGAAAACGAATAAGGATGACTGGAGAAGAACTGATGCCTTTGAGCTGTGGTGTTGGAACTGTGTACTGAATATCTGATGCACTGCCAAAGGAACAGGTACATCTTGGAGAAGGTGAAAGGTGATAAAACTTTATCTCATGGACTTCATGCTTGGAGAGGTGGAGTCTTGGTGAAAGAGTAGAAGGTCCTCAATTAGGTGGATTGACACAGTGACTGCAGCAATGGGCTCAAGTGTGTCAGAGATGGTGAGGATGGCACAGGATAGGACAGGGTTCAGGTCTGTTGCTCATAGAATCATTATGCATTGTACTCAACCTGATAGTAGCTAACAACAACCTTTCTTTGGGATTTTCACTATGTGATTAGTTAAAAAAAAAAAAAAAAAAGGAAACAGCATGCTTGGATAGAACTTGATCAAACAATCTTCTAGGTTGTATAGCCCTGATGTGTCCACTTGCCATACAGAGGTAACTTGTGGTTGTTGTGAAGCCGAACACTGTGACACTGATGTGTCAAATGCGTTAACAGTTACCCATGGTGGACAGTGTTTGGTGGAGCTCCCCGATTAAAACAAGCATGGAAGGAGGAGTGGCATCCACTTCCGTAATAGAGAGGATGAAAGTCACACAAGTGTTGAGAACTCTCCTTCATAGGGTCCCTATGAGTCCTACGACTCAATGACACTTAACAACAACATGCAAATATGAAGTGATTGTGGCCCACCAAAGGGATTTAGATAGTTGGCTAATACTGTAAATAAGGCATATGGCATAGCTGTGGGAGTCACTGTTGTTAGGCGCCCTTGAGTCTGCTCATTACTCATAGCAACCCTGTGAACAATGAACCTTATCCTATCCTGTGCCTTCTTCATCATCCTTGATAAACTCAGTAGTTTATAAACTACTGTGATAAACACTGTAGCCCAGTGCTACAGTCACTGTGTTGATCCATCTGATTGAGGGTCTTCCTCTCCTTCACTCGCCTTCTATATTTCCAAGCATGTTGTCCCATTCAAGGACTGGCGATGTGTCCAAAGTATATGAGATAAAGCCTTACTATCCTTGCCTCTATGGAGCACTCTGGTTGCATTTTTTTCCCTTCAAGACATATCTGTTCTTTTGGCCATCCATGGGATATTCAGTACTCTTCTCCAACACCGCAACTCAAAGGCATTGATTCTTTTTCTGTCGTCCTTATTCGCTGTCTAACTTTCTGATCATAGAAAGTAATTGAAAAGACCATGACTTGAATCTGGTGCACCTTAAGTCTTTAAATTGACACTGTTGCTCCTGGGCATGTTAGAGGAGATAAACATTTCATGCCTGCTGTGATTTGATATAAACTAAAAAAGAACCGAGTACAGAGAGATAGGGTGTACAGGATAAGGACAGACCTTGTCCACCGGACCAGAGACGGCTGCCCCAGGAAAGGGACGTTTAAACTCTGACTGCTATCTGCCAGGTGTCTGGTAGCTACTTTGAACCTTTGTGCACAGCGGGCTTTCTAAGAAGTAGTGTGGTTCATTTAGCAACACGTGGCCCAGCAACTCCAGGAGCACCTGCCAGGCACCCTGGTGAACCCATTTTACAGAGAGTGACGAAGGGAAGTGGGCGAATTGTGTCCACGGTGTTGCAAGACTGAGAAGTGGTCGAAGGAGGGAGTTTAGTGTACCTGTCGGTGCAGCCCCAAGGACTGCAGTGGCTGATAATGAACGGGCTTTAAACGGCTTCCTCGGGAGAATTCAAAGGACTGTCAGGTTTTGGGCTTGCGACGGAAATCGGGAATCTCGGATTCCACGCGTGCGAATCAGCTTGGACGAGTGACTTTTTCTCTGCGGACTCTTGTGCCCTCTGGCGGCCACGTTTGAGAACATCAGTGAGCCTGTTCGTGCAGGACGCGAATAAAGTTTTCTTTTTCAAACAAACAGGAAGTGCCTACGGAGGCCGGGCCGGCGTCTGTGGCGGGGCCGGGCATGAGGCTGGGCGGCAACGGGAGTGCAGGCGGCGGCCAAGGCGGCGATGAGCGACATAGTGGAGAAGACGTTGACGGCGCTGCCGGGGCTCTTCCTGCAGAACCAGCTGGGTGGTGGCGCCGCGGCGGCCAAGACCTCCTTCTCTTCGCGGCTGGGTAGCCTCGTCCGCGGCATCACTGCCCTCACCTCCAAGCACGTAGGTGCCCCGCAGGTCCGGGAGGTCAGGGGTTCCGGGCGAGGCCCCGGCGCCGGGGGCTCTTTGGCGGGCAGCGAGACCCCTGGGCCTTTGGCACCTCCAGAGTTGGTTCTCCAGCAGGGATCGGGACTCCTGCTGTAACCATCTGACAGAAAACAGGGAGGCCGGGTGTGCAATCCAGTACTTGGTGCTGACTTGTTATCTGAGGCAAATTCTTTTAATGTCTGTGAGCTTCGATGAGCTTCCCAACCTTTTTACAAAAAAGTAAAAGAAATAACTCACAGATTGTTTTGAAAACTAGATGAGATGCCATGTGTTTAAAATTAACAAATGCCATGAAATGCCAGACAGTTTCCCCTGCTCTTCTCGACTCTGCTTCTCCCTCAGTCCTTTGAGCTGCTGGATGTCACACACCCAGACCCTGCTGCTTGACCTTGCTGCTGAATATCTTTGGGGACAGCTTGAAGTTCTTAGGTTAGACCAACAATTTGGACAAAGAAAAAACAGTTTTCCCAAAATGTAAAATTTGCTGAGTAAGTCTCTACCTCAAACAGGCTTTGTAACTCAGTCAGAACAGACTCACCTGGCCCTCCAGTGTGTTTTCAGAAGCTGTAAACTCAATATTGTTGTTCTGTACTATAGACTCCACAATGACTCATGGCGACACTATGAACAGGTCTGAACCTTGCCCTATCCTATGCTATCCTCATTATTTCCAATACACTTGAGCCACTATTAAAAGTCACTCTGTGGATTCTTTCTTTCCTACATTGAACTTCCACCTTTCAAAGCATGATGACTTTTGTGAAAGAGGGGCCCCTTCTAACAACATGCCCAAAGTAAACACAATAATGTTAATAAGTAGTTGTTACCTGCCCATTTAAATAAGTAAAATCTTGTAAGAAGTGGAAGTTTTTGTATCCTGTCCTTGGTGAAGTTTACATAGCCAATTAGGTTCCTAATTAACAGTTTCTACACAGTTTGTATTTGTTACAATGTATCAACTTTCTTGTTATAATAGAAGTAGTTGTGCTTTTCAGTCATTGAAGGCAAATTACAAAAATATCCTAAAAGCAGATAATTTTAAAAAATTATTGTTTTGATGTCTGTTACTTACTTTCCAATACTTTTTCTGGCCAATGACCACTTGTCATTGAGTCCGTTTTGACTCTGCAGTTATTTTGGTGAAGAGGAGCTGAGTTTGTAGAAGTATAGTCTGACTTCCTGCTGCATCATATACTATAGAACAAGTTATACAATGAGAGATAAAAAACTTAAAGTGTTAGCAAGTACTAAATATGACTGATCATCTTACATTCATTCCTTCTGGGAATCTAAAGGGATGGAAGAAGTTGCTTCCAAATAACCCTGGACAGAAAAAGGAAGAGGAGAATGAAGATTACAAAACATAGTTAAAATTTACCCTAAGGCCACTTCCGGTCATAACGCTGTGATCTTGGGTGTATTAAAATGTGTCTAAGTATGTATAGGAAGTGCTGCTGGTTTAGCCACTAAGGAGTTGCGCTGACAACCCAAATGCAAGAGATTTGAATCCTTGAGAGGAATACGCAGAGTTTCCTCCTGTGCAGTTTACAACCTCCAAAAACCTGGTGGTCAACTGTCAGTCTCTCCGTGTATGTCATATGTATATACCTATGCCTATACATATACATATTGTTATGTGCTGTGGAGTCTTAACTAGCTTATAGTTGACCCTCTAGCAGCTTTTCAGAGGCCGTAAATTGCACGAGAGGCGATTGTATATCTTTTTCCCACAAAGTGACTGGTGGATTTGAACTGCCTGTCTTTGGGTTAGTAACACAACTCTTTACCCTTTAATCAACCAGAGCTCCCTCATAGACATACATTTTATGTCTTTCTGTATGTGTGTGTGTGACACGCGCGCGCGCGCGCGCACACACACACACACACACACAGAGTTTGTTGTTATGTGCCGTGGAGTTGAAACTGACACATAGGTGACCCTCCAATGGGTTTTCAGAAGTTGTGAATCATGTGGGAGAAAGTGGCCCATCTTTGTCCTCTGGGCAGCTGGTCGATTTACACTATGAGCTTTTGAATTGACAGTGCAACTTGAGTTGGTAAGAACCAATTCATAGCTGACCTTTCAGTGGGTTTTGAAGGCTATAAATTGCATAACAGTAGACTGCCTTTCTTTCTCCTGAGGAACGGCTGGTGGATTATACAGACTATACCACCAGAGTCTGGGTTTGTTGAGTGTGTGTTTATGTGTATACCCATATGTATGTGTATATGTATCTATTTACTACTCTGCTTTTCAGGTTTTTTGTTGTAATCTGAGTAGATGTTTACAGAGCATTTTGGTTTTCCGTGAATTTGTTCAATACACATTTGCATTGAAAAATTAATTATAATACCCATAATGTGATCACACACTTCCCTCTTCTTCCCTTTAATTCCTATTTCCATTAATCCTCCTATCCTACCCTTTCCTGCGTTTTGGACTTTAATGTTTGGCAGATGCTACTCTTTTGACCTTATATTGTTGATTATCCCAAGAAATGAGTGCCTCCCTGGTAGTGTTCCTCTTGTAGACATGAATTGTTTGCCTGAAAGTTAAGCTGAGGTGGGGGAAGGGGTGAGTTTTGTTCCAGGCTCAAAAGGTGACAAAGGGCCATAGTCTCAGGGATTCCATCAATTTCTCTAATACCAATTAGCCTGACTGTGTGTGTGTGTGTGTGTGAGAGAGAGACAGAGACAGAGAATATTTTCATGTTTCCCCCCATTATCCAAGTCCTTTCCTGTAGTTAGAGGGATCAGCATTGGTAGCAGGGTACTGTTTGGCTTTCCTGCTTTCATGACCCTGGAAATACTGGTCTGCATGGTCCTTTAGCCCTTTGGACTAATTGTTTCTATACAGCTTTTCTTTTCTTTCGTCTTTGTTCTGGACATGAGGATGTTACTGCTAAGCATCATATCTGCCACCTGCTGCTGAAAGCCAGTCTTAGAGACAAATGTCAGGTGGAAACTGAGTTTTATTATATGCTAGTATATAGGAGGCAAGGGATTTGAGCTTCCCAGATCTTCCTGTCTGTATGGACGCTGAGGAGAATTTTTTCTAAAGAAGACGTAGACTGTATCTTTGTTTTCCTAGGTTATCTAGGTGATGGTTGTGTGCCTACAAGTCAAGGTGTTGGTCTTATTCTGGTCATGCTGACTAGTTCTCACTGTTAACCTGAGAATAGCTGACTCCTTCCTGAGGGAATAATCTTTCTACTCTCATAAGAATTTTAAATTCTGTGCTGTGTTTTCCCCTTTTGATCAGGGTTCTGTTTTAGAATCTTTGCTCAGAATGCTCAGAAATGGTGGCTAGGTGTTTGGTTTCATGGCAGAGGAGACATGGAAATAATTAGCCACACATTCCATATCCTCCTCCTCCTGATTTTCTTCCTTTGTTGCTCCAGGTCATTAAAGACTTGTTATGTTTTAGAAGGTTTTACGCTTTTAAGAGGTTGTCAATATGTATTGAATTAGGAGGTAGAATAGAGACACTAAACCTGCACTCAGCAGATTTTTAGGAAATATGTTATCTACAAGTGAAAATAGAGAAAAGTGTATTTTCTTCTTCCAAGAAATTGATCATCTGTCTTAGGTTTAAAACAAGTATACATGTGACGATACTGCAATGAAAATGTCAGAAGAAAAACAATATGCTCAAAAGTTTAAAATGGTCTCTTTAAACTAGAATAAGATAATCTTTTCTGGAGAGCATCTGCTTTATCCTCCAAACTCATTATCTCATTATTTGTAAATTTGGTATTTCTTATGTTAGTATTGCATCATTTGATAATTTTTACAAAGTGCTGAAGAAAAATTAAAACAAGTGTTTTTTTTTGTTTTTTTGGTTTTAAGTTTGAAACCATATATAAAGGCTTCAAGAGTAAACTTACTTCACTAATAGTTATTACAGTCAGAAAATCAAAAGACAGATTGTGCTGGGAAAACATGCTCTCAGGGAGGGACCTCTCCAAAGTACTGAGAAGCAACGATGTCAGTCTGGAGACTAAGGTGTGCCTGATCCAGGTGATGGTCTTTGAAGTTACTTGCTGTGCATCAGAGAGCTGGATGGTGACTAAAGAAGACAGAAGGAGAATTGATGTTTTTGAGTTGTGCTGGAGAAGAGTCTTGAACATACCATGGACCACCAAGAAAATAAATGGGTCTGTCTTGGAGAAAGTGAAACCAAGTTTCTGCGTGGGGGCTAGGATTTTGAAACTCCATTTCGCATACTTTGGCCATATTGCCAGGAAGGTCCAGTCCTTGGAGAAGGACATCATGCTTAGAAGGGTGGAGGTACAGTGCAGGAGAGGACAACCCCAGATGAGATGGATTGACAGTAGCTAGGGCAATGTGGGTAGGTGTGACAGAGTCAGTGAGACTGGATCAGGACAGGGCAGGCTTCAGAGTTGTTGAACATAGGGTTGCTATGAGTTGCAGGCAATTCAACAAGCACATAATGACAACAATAACAATAGTTGTTGATTAGCCACTTAGTGAGCACTGACTTATTGTGTGTATGTAACTTAAGGATATCTTTATGTCAGTCAAAAAAAAGTGGGCCATTTTTTTATTGTTTAAAACCCTGTGAGTTGATTCTGATTTAAAGAAACCATATACACCAGAGTAGAACTGTCCCTTAGGTTTTTCAAGGCTGTAAATAATTTTTATTTTTTTTTTACTTTATTCTGATTTATTTGCAAAGTTTGAATAAGTTGTTTTTCACAAAGATCCTTCCCATTTCCTTCACCCACCCTTCCACTGAATTGTCAACCCTAAGATTAACAACCTACCACCCATCATCACCCTCTATTTCTACGCTTCCCCCTGCCTTTGATCCTCATACTCATTCAACAATAATAGTTTTATACAGTAATGTCCTTGTAGGACTGAGTTAGTACACTCAGCATAATGCTCTCCAGTCCCTCCCAAATTAGGTAGTTGCTCCTGTATGCTGTATTCCATTGTGTATTCCACAACTTCTCAATCCATTTGTTTGTGGTTGGACATCTGGGCTGTTTCCATGCTCTTGCTTTGGTGAATAATGCTGCTATGAACATTGGTACAAGTTTGCATTTGAACCTCAGTTCTCATTTTCTTGGGGTATATTCCAAGCAATGGAATAACTGGGTAATATGGAATTTCTATGCTCAGCTTTATGAGGATACACCAAACTGCTTCCAGAGTGGTTGTACCATTGTACAATCCCACCGACAATGTGTAAGAGTTCCTATCTTACCACATCCTCTCCAACATTTATTACTAGTTCTCCTATTAAACCTTGCCACTGCTACTGGCTTAAGAGGGTATTTCATTGTGGTTTTGATTTGCATCTCTCTTATTGCAGGTGATTTGGAGCATTTCTTTATATGTCTGTTGGCCATTTGAATATCTTCCTCTGTGAAAATTCTTTCCATGTCTTTTGCCCATTTTGTAATTGGGTTATCAGTCTTTTTCTTGTGGAGGCCCAGGAGTATTCAATTTCATTCCAGGACTCTTGTCTGAGATGGTATTGCCAAATATTTGTTCCCAGTCAGTAGGTTTTCTTTTCACCCTGTTGGGATAAGTTTTTGATGAACATAGGCATTTATTTAATCTTTAGAAGGTCCCATTCATCAATTTTACCCCCTTCAGATTGTACATGTCTGGCTGTATTTGACAGTCTCTTTATACTATAGTCTAGGGCTTGTAAGCTTGGTCCCAGTTTATCTCTTATGATCTTTATGGTTTTGGGCTTTACTCCCAAGTAAATCACCTTGAGGTGATTTTTATGTATGGTGTGAGATGTGGATTCTGTTTCAGCTTTCTGCAGGTAGCAGTTCAGTTTTGCCAGCACCATTTGTTGAAGAGGTTGTCATTTCCGCATTTGATAGTTTTATTTCCTTGTTTAGTATCAGTTGACCATACATATCTGGGTCTGTTTCTGGATTCTCAGTTTTGTTCCACTGATCGATATGCCTGTCATTGTACCAGTACCATGCTGTTTTGGTTACTGCTGCTGTATAGTAGGTTTTGAGATCAGAGAGTGCTATACCTCCCACTTCATTTTTGTTTCTCAGAAGTGTTTTGCTTATTCGGAATCTCTTGCCTCCAAATAAACGTGACAATTTCCCTTTTTTTCCCCCCCGACAATTTCCCTTTTGATCTCCTTGAAAAATGAATTTGGATTGCGATTGCATTGAATATGTAGATTCCTTTTGGTAGGAGTGTCATTTTCACACTCTTGTGTCTTCCTATCCATGAAGAGGACACATTTTTTTCCATGTCTTTAGGTCTTTCATTGTGCTTTGCAGAAATGTTCTGTAGCTTTATTTGTATAGGTTTTTTGTATCTCTAGTTAGGTTCATTCCCAAGTATCTCAATTTGTGGTTGACTTGTAAATGGTATTGCTTTTTTGGTTTCATCCCCTGAGTTATCTTTGTTACTGTAGAGGAATCCCTCTGATTTTTGGATTTTGATCTTATATCCTGCCACTCTACTAAATTGGCTACTAGCTCTAACAGGTTTTTTGTTGAGTCTTTGGAGTTTTTTATGTACACTGTCACATCATCTGCATATAACAATATTTTAACCATCTCTTTGCCTATCTGAAAGTCTGCAAATCTTTATGTTAGCACTCACATACCAGGAAATTTGGAGGACAGCTTTTTGGCCATGGATTAGAAGAGGTCCACATTTGTTTTCCTTCTCAAGAAAGGTGATCTGACTGTGGAAATTATCTTAACAGTATTATTAATGTTGCATGCAAACAAAATACTACTGAAGATCATTCAAAAATGGCTAGAACAGTACATACGCAGGGAATTTCCAGACGTTCAAGCAGGATTTAGAAGAGGCGGTGGCACCAGGGATATCATTGCTGATTCAAATGGATCCTGCCTGAAAGTAAGGAATACCAGAAGAATATTTTTGCTTTATTGACTGTGTTTTAATTTACAAAGGCATTTGACATTGTGGATCATGACTACAAGTTGTGGCTTATAATGAGAAGAATGAGAATCCCAGAGCACTTGATTGTGCTCATGCTGAACCTATACCTAGACCAGGAAGGAGGCTGTTGTGTGAATAAAGCAAGGGAACACTTCATGGTTTAAAATTGAGAAGGGAGTATGTCAGGTTTGTGTTCTCTTTCCATACTTATTTAATCTGTTTGCTGAGCAAATTATTTGAGAAGCTGGACTCTAGGAAGAGGAGTGTGGTGTCAGGATTGGAGGGAGACCCTTCAATAGCCTGCATTATGCAGGTGACACAATTTTGCTTGCTGTAAGTGAGGAGGACTTGGAGCTCTTGTTGCAGAAGATCAAGGAGTGCAGCCTTCAGTATGGATTGCGTCTCAATATCAAGAAAACAAAGATTCTAACCACTGGACATGAAGGCAGCGTCATGAAGGATGGAGAGGAGATTGAAACTGTCAACATCTTCATCTTGCTTGGATCCAAAATTAACACCCTTGGTACCAGCAGTCAGGAAATAACGAAACTCATTGCACTGGGAAAATCTACAGTTAGGAACCTCGCCATATTGTTGAGAAGTAACAATGTCAGTTTGAAGACTAAAAATGTCACTAATTCAGGCCATCGTCTTTCTGATCACTTACTACGCATCTGAGAGCTGGACAGTGAATAAGGATGACAGAAAAATAATTGATGCCTTTGAGCTGTGCTGTTGGAGAAGAGTACTGAACATCCTATGGATGGCCAAAAGAATTGAACAGGTAAGCAACAGCTGTGCTCTTTGGAGGCGAGAATGATGAGGTTTCGGCCCACATTGTTGCTAGGAGGAGCTTTTCCTTTGAGAAGGACATGATGTTAGGAAGGGTGAAGGACTGGTGAAGGAGAAGACCATCTGTAAGGCAGATTGACATGATGACTGCTGCAGTGGGCTCTTGTGTGTCAGGAAGTGTTAGGACGGCACACGATAGAACAGGGTTCAGATCTTTTGTTCATAGGGTCACTATGAGTCATACTTGACTTGATGGCATCTAACAACAACATATTGTTTATGGGACGAGGCTGAGTGTAATCTCTTTCTTTAGTCTTCTAATCCATGGATGGATTTGAACTTTTGAACTTTCAGTTAGCAGCCCAGAACCATGCCACTAGGGCTCCTTTTCAAGTGCTTACAGAGACAGTGAAATGCAGAGAGTTGAAGTGACCACTTTGTATTTGTGTGAGTGTGTGCGTGTGAGAGAGATGAGTGTGATGAAAAATGAAGGAAAGGCAGCTGGTGGGGACATTCTTTTCAACTCTGTTCACTTAAGTTTCTATAACCATTTTGTACTAGATAGTCTTTTAAGGAGACAGTGATGGAGTGAAGAGGAATGATCAAGTAGCCTTCAAATCTGTATACTCCAAGTGATGATTATGAGAATTGGAGAGAGATGCCTTTGCGCAGATATTAAGCACAAAGTTTTTGAAATTGTTTTAGTAATTTTTTAAAATTTACAGGATTATAAACTCAACTTTTCCCTTCAGATATACTGTTAAACTTTAAAATAATAATTACTCAAACATATTTTACTTTTTTAGGAGGAAGAGAAATTAATCCAGCAGGAACTGAGTAGTCTGAAAGCAGCTGTTTCTGCACCTACAACAACACTGGTAAGTTTGCAATGTCAAGGCCAACAGACTTTGACTTTGAAATCTGGATACTACGGACTTATGTGGCACCTACATGCCAAAAACAAGATTATCGTCATAATCAGTTATGGATGGTAGTAATTTGGATATTACACTCTAAGCTTTTATTATTGACTGGGCACATGGTAACAATACTGTAACAAAAGGAATGGATTGAACACAGTCATTTCTGGAAGTGAGTATGATCATGAGTCAGTGGTAATGAAGGAAGAAGTTTAACCTACACTGAAGATACTGGCTAAAAATAAGGAATTGATGGAATATCAGCTAAGGTGTTTAGAAAACAGATGCAGTCCTGGATGTACTTCACAGACTGTCATAAGAAATTTGGAAAACAGCTACCTGGCTAATTGACAGGAAGAGATCTGTATGGTTCTCCCAAAAAAGTAATCTGATAAAATGATTGAACATAACATATACATCAACAGAGAACTGCCAGATGTGCAGGCTGGGTTTCGAAGAGGCTGTGGTACTGTGGAACTAGGGATATTATAGCTAATGTTAGAAATATCACAGCTAAAAGCAGAGAGAACTAGATGAATGTCTATCTGTTTTTGATTGACTACACAAGGGCATTTAACTGTGTAGATCACAACAAACTGTGGCCGACTCTGTGGAGAATAGTAATCCCAGAACATTTGATTGTGCTTATGTGAAACGTATACTTGGACATGGAGGCATTCGTCAGAACAGGTGAAGGTTCAAAACTGGGAAAGGTGTATATCAGGAGTGTGTCCTCTCTCCATACCTTTTCAATCTATATGCAGAACAGATCATCTGGGAGGCTGGGTTCTATGATGAGGAATATGGCATCCGGATTGGAGGAAGACTCATCAACAAACTGAGTTATGCATATGACACAACCCTGCTTGCTTAAACTGAGGAGGTCCTGAAGCTCTTGCTGCAGAGGGTCAAGGACTGCAGCCTTCAATATGGATTGAAGCTCAGCATCAAGAAAGAAAGACTTGCCACTGGGCCCACTGACAGCATCATGATAGAAGGTGAAGAGAGTAGATTGTTAACTGCTTTAGTTTGTTTGGCTCCACAATCAACACTCTTGGTACCAGCAGTCAGGAAACCAAAAAACGAATTGCACTGGGAAAGTCTGCTCTCAGGACCCAGAATACTGAAGAGCAGCAGTGTCAGTCTGGAGACTAAAGTGTGCCTAATCCAGGCCATGATCTTTGTAATTACATGCTATGCATTATTGCTGGACGATGACTAGGGATAATAGAAGGAGAATTGACGCCTTTGAGCTATGGTGCTGGAGAAGAGTCTTGAACCATCATGAGCCACTGAGAAAACAAATAGGTCTGTCGTGGAGAGGGTGAAACCAAGTTTCTCCTTGAAGGCTAGGATTTTGAAACTTTGTCTCACATAACTTTGGGCACGTGGCCAAGAGGGACCAATCCCTGGAGAAGGACATCATGCTCGAAAGGGTAGAGGGACAGTCCTGGAGAGGAAAACCCCAGATGAAATGGATTGATAGAGTAACTAGGGCAATGGAGGTAGGTGTATCAGAGCCAGTGAGACCGAATCAGGATAAGGCAGGCTTCAGAGCTATTGTACATAGGGTTGCTGTGAGTCGCAGGTGACTTGATGGCATATAACAACAGCAACATATGAAGAAAGTTCATTTGCTTTTTAAATGTGAAAAATGTTTCTTGTGCAGATATTGTCACCAACTTGTAGGAGTCCTGTGAATGTTTTCATTTGGCACAGTGTTTCAGAAGTGGGTATCTCCTTTTAGAAGCCAAGTAAAATGACTATGGATTAAATTTTTTTCTCAGGATTATGTAATACACGTAATAATAAAAGTGTATAGCTTGGATATATAATACTAAAAATAACTATGTTTGAATTATTTTGTAATGTTGCCACTATCAAAATAATTACCAATGAAATAATTTTCTGAATTTAATACTGTTGGTTGGGGAGTAAGTAGCATGCAGTATATAAACATCTCCCATGGGGGATTGTAATATGTCCAGATATTTCTTCAGTGGCAGGACTAAAAGATTCTCAGTAAATTAAAAAAAAAAACAACCCAAAACAAAAACTTTCTATTTATACAATCTTTACGTGTTTTGCTTTTTAGAAAATGATGAAGGAATGTATGGTAAGACTTGTATATTGTGAAATGCTTGGATATGATGCTTCCTTTGGCTATATACATGCTATCAAGTTGGCACAACAAGGAAACCTCTTTGAAAAGAGAGTAGGTAGGTATGGGATTAAGACTTTCATATTTTAATATTGTTTTTAGAATTTCAACTATTGTATAAAATTAATGAGCCTGGATACATGGTACTTTTTTTAGAACACCTGCAGTGTCTTTTAAAGCTTTAGAATAATACTTCAGAAATTCAAAAGCTACAAAATAAAATGAGTTTTCTTAATTCATGACATTTTAGAGTTATGTAGAAAATAAAAAAAGTAGTTGTTCTACATAATGATACATGTATTTGAGAAAATAATTGTGTTGTGTACTTAAATGAGTGAACTTTATGTGAATACTTTAATGTAGCTGATCATAAAGGACATGATTGGAGGGGTGCAGGGACAGTGCATGAGGGGAAGACCCTGGATGAGATGGATTGACTCAGTCACTGGGGTAATGGAGGTGGTTGTGTTGGAGACAGTGAGATTGGCTAGGGCAAGGTTTAGAGCTATTGTACATAGGGTCACTGTGAGTCACAGTCGGCTCCATGACACCTTAACAACAACAACAACAACAACTGCCTTAAGAAATTGTCATTATTGTCAGTATTAAAGATGACAGAAAAAGGCACAAAGAGTCTAGACTGTACAGGTAGTTGCTGACATATGAAGTTCTGTTCCGATATCTGTTATCAGTTCTAATATAAATCTAACTTTTAAATTTTGCTTATTTTTGTTATTATTGCCTCTTGTTACCAATGTTTTTATAAATTTGAACTTTATTTTCTCTTTGGGGATTACCTCGAGAATAATAACATCTGCAGATTATTCAGTACAACATTACATGAGCATAATGATGTTAAAATGTACCAAAGCAGAGGAGGGGAAAATGGCCCTAAATGTCATTCATCTTAAATTGAGGGCTGCTGGTACATGGTATTTGCCATGATATTGAAGAATTCCTTCAGTTCTAAGCTGACTTTTTAGTATTGATATAATAATGAGATAACTTATTCATGTTAAAGTCAGTACTCTAGGGGACTAAACAGTGTTTTAGTTTTAATTTGAGTGCTAGGTGACATAACACTGGTTTTTCTTTAGTCATTCACACATTTTATTTTATTACAATTGATTAATGTAATTAAGTAATATCTACTTCTTAGTATGTTTTGTGTTAGCCTTCATAACATTGTTTCTTAAAGAGGCATTTGTTTAAAGTGAATCTTCAAATTGAGAAAATGAGATCTCTTTTTATGGGTAAATGCATAGCTTTCATTGATTGGGCAGCTTACTCAGTAATACCAATAGAGAGCAAATTACTGATAAATATAAGAGCGACTACTTGCTTTTTGTAATAATTAAATGTTTGGATATAAAAAGAGAATACTGTAATTGACAGTGTGGACATTTACACAGAAAGTTTAAAGACTTCTAATGAGTTGGTAAAGAGCCCTGGTGGTGGTAATGTTATGTGTCATTGAGTTGGAACTTGCCTTAGCTGACCATTCAGCAGGCTTTCAAAGGCAGTGAATTGTACAAGAAAAGTTAGTCCATCGTTCTCTCATGGAATAGCTCATGAATTTGAACCATGTACCTTTGTGTTGGCAGCTCAGTTCCTTACCACTAAGCCACCAGGTGGTTTAACATATAACATATTGGGCCAGTAAGGTAAGCAGTATGACTACAGAAGAGAAAGGGGACAGTCTTCTTTTGTGAAGATTTGCAGTTTTAGAAACCCAGTGGAAGTGCACTTGAACCAACTCAACAGCTTTGGCTTTGTTCTTTGGTGTAAATTGGTAAGGAGCCCTGGTGATGCTGTGGTTGAATAAGTCCGCTAACTAAAAGGTCAGTGGTTTGAACCCACCAGCTTCTGTGAGAGGGAAAGATAAAACAGTTTGCTTCTGTAAAGATTTATATATAGCCTTGGAAACGCTAAGGGCAGTTCTGCTCCCTGGGTCACTGTGACTTGGAGCTGACTTAATGGTACGGAGTTTGGTTTTTGGTTTTTTAAGTTGGTACACAATGCTTTTTGTCACTTCAGAATGTATAATTCTGAGAGACTTCAAGATGAAGAACATCTGAAATCTTAATGATTTTTTAAATTTCCTATTTTGCAGTTTGTCAATATTTGCCTTTGATAAAGCTTTTTTCATATGCCTACATATACTGTTGAGACTTAAATGATCTTTGATATTTAAAAATATGTAATGTTTTATTTATGTAATTTCTAATGACAAGGTGTTTTTTTATAGACATTAATGAAACTTTGCCCTTCATTTTTATAGGTTATTTGGCAGTTTCTTTATTCCTGCATGAAAATCATGAACTGTTGCTTCTCCTTGTGAATACAGTTGTAAAGGTACTGTGTTATATGCTAGTTATATTAAGATTAAATTATTCCAGTAGACAAGAATATTTCTCCACAATCATAATGGAGGTAAACAATTGTTTTGGGAGAAGGTTGAGTTAGAACTTTTAGATTAATTTCTGTATACATAAGGAAGAGATGATACTAGAACCCGTCTGACAGAGTTTTGAAGGTTAATTGAATGATTGTTCAAGTGGTAGCTGTTTTAGTTATTACTGTTGTTATTTATGAATACTTCATTTAATAAAATGGAATTGTATAACCCAGAATTTCAGGTGTGCTTTTCCATCAGGCCATGCTTTTGTCTGTTTCCTCTAGGATCTGTTCTAATGTGATAATTAAAAGGAATTATTAAAATCTCAAATTTCTTTTTTCTTGTGACTTGAGTGAAAATTTACGAAGAAAACTAGTTTTTCATTCAACCATTCATGTGCATCTTGTTTTATGACATTAATTTCTCTGCCCACGAGGTAGCCATGCTCTTCCTACTAATTCTCTGTGATTCTCATTTCCATTAATTTTTCTGTCCTCCCTCTTCCCTGCCTTTTGAGCTTTATCTGTGGGCAGATGCTGCCCTTTGCTCTTCTGTGATTGATTGTTGTAAGGAGCAAGCGTCTTGTTGACGTTATTGTTCACCGTGTTGAGTCACAGGGTTGAGTTTTGTTCCAGGCGCATGGGGGACTAAGGGCAATTAGTGGAATGGCTAAGGCTCCATTTTTATGCTTTTAAGTTTTATTCCATAGTTTCGCCTATTCTAGCTGGAATCTTCTGCTTTGATCCTTTTTAGAGTGAAAAAAAGTCTTTAAATTTTAAAAAGTTATTTTAGAGGACAATAGAGTGGGTGAAATGTACAATTAATAAAAACAATTTAATACACATTTGACGGTATTTCTTCTGCTAAACTTTTCATGAAATTGATTATGAGATAGAATCAAATGGTTAAGCTTTTCTTGTTCATCTTCAGCGGTCTTTTGAGCACTGTGTAAATGTGTGGTATAGTGTAGTGTGTAATAGAGTACGTAGACTAGAACGGGGACACCTTGGAGATACGTAGCCAGGGTTCTAGTACAGTGAAGCAAGGCAAATGATTGTTTTATTTCCCAGTGTGTTTAAAAGTTAAGTTTAACCTATGTTGTTGTCAATTAAGTGTGCAGTAGCATTAGGAAAACATTTATGATACCGTGAAAATTACTAGAATGTTTCACAGCTATAGAGTGAGCCTCTGTTGTTGGGAAAAGGCACTGATGGACTTAACACAGGGCTGCCACAGACTTTGAATTTGTGAAAAATGCATTCTCTGTGAGGAGCAATAAATTACAGCACGATAAAATGAAGAATGCCTACAGAATATTTTCTGATTTTTAAGTCAATATCCTACTTAGGAGCTTAAGGTTTTTTCTGAGCTTTGAAACACATGTTTTCAAATCTGTTCAAATGATTTATATACTACATGTATCTACATATACATGAGTGCTTGCATTTTTTTTTCTATAATTATATTTTATTAATTTTCATAAACATTTACAGAGATTTTGGGCTTCCACTCATTCATTGTTGCACTATTCTCTCTACCCTCCTCCCAGTTTGTTCTTGTCCAAATAGTGCTTGCATTTTATTGTACATATTTTGGAATTACTTTTTAACTTCCATTTACTATTGCTAAATAACAAGAAAAATGTACAAAACTTCTTTTATCTTTGGTTTATAAGTCTTAAAGTTATAATAAAGGAAACTAATCAGAACAAAACTATACTTTCCTTTTATGTCTTTTTTTCTATTTGTTGACTTTTTATTTTTAAATTTTTTTATTTGTTGACTTTTTATTTAATGACAAATGAAGGAAATAAGGACATTCTTGTAAAAATATGCAAATACACATGAATGTACAAATTAAGTTAGTAGAACATTACTAAGTATATAGGATCATTTAATTGTTGAACTCACCATCCTTGATTTAAAAATTTACACTGAATGTTTTCTTTGCTTAATAATTGTATCAGGATTTACAGAGTACTAATTTGGTAGAAGTATGTATGGCGCTTACTATCGTCAGCCAGATCTTTCCTCGAGAAATGATTCCAGCTGTTCTTCCATTAATAGAAGAGAAACTGCAACATTCTAAGTAAGTAAATTTTTGATAGGTGTATGTACCATTTTTTCAAAACAAAAAAGGTTGAACACTTACTACACTGTTGTCATGTGAAAAGCAGTGTTTTAACATCTTGGTGACTGAATGTTCCTTCTAGAAAATTCAGACTCACAGCCACCTTGTCAGTTCTGACTCACAGCTGACCCACCACTGGGTTTCCAAAGCTGAAATTATAATAGGAGGAAATGGCCTATCTTTCTCCCATGGAGCTGCGGGTGATATCCATTCAGTGGGGATGCTTGACCTTTAGGCTAACAGTGCGCCTTGCTAGGGACTAAGCCACCAGCATTTCCTAAATTCCCTAAAGGATTGTTGTTGTTATTGTTAGGTGCCTTGAGTCAAGTATGACTTATAGCAACCCTTTGAGCAACCAGGCTGAACACTGTTCTGTCCTGTAGCATCCTCACAATCTGACATATTCAAGCCCATTGCTGCAATCACTGTGTCACCCCACCTGGTTGAGGATCTACCTCTACTTCTCCACCCCTTCAACTTCCCAAGCATGATGTCCCTCTCCAAGGAATAACCTCTCCTAGCAACATGTCCAAAGTATTTGAGACAAAGCATCAGCTTCCTTGTCTCCAAGAAGCACTCTGACTGCACCTTCTCCAAGACATAGATGTTGGGGTTTTTTTGGCCGTCCATAGGATATTCAGTGCTCTTCTCCAACACCACAGTTCAAAGGCATCAGTTCTTCTGTCATCCTTAGTTATTGTCTAGCATTCAGATGCATAACAAATGACTGAATCAGGTGCACTTTAGATCTTAACTGACATCATTTCTCCTAGATAATTTGGAGAGGTCCCCGATTACGGACTTCCTCAGTGCAATTACATCTCCTGATCTCTTGACTGCTGTACCAAGGTATAAAAAGAGCAAATGCCATGTGGAGATAGTTATATCTGACCTTTACCAAGTCACAAAAGGGAGGTGCCTCGGCAACAACATCAGCAACCCAGAAGTAATACCTATGAGGTCAGACATGTCCCCACACTCCCATAACTCTTTCAACTCGTCTCAACACTAATCTTACTGCTTTACTGGGTCCAAAATCCAATGTGATAGGTCACAGACCACACAGAATCATGTTGGGAACTCAAAAGGTTATAATCCAGGTTAGTAGGATTATACTGTAGATTACAGAATATAGTCAGGACTGCTTCTGAAATGTGATCACAGGTGTCTCAGCCTTAAACCTCACGGCTTTAGGCCAGTGTTACAAAGTCCTCAGTCTTGCTAATAATGGTCTCATCCTTCCCCTTAAAGTTGTCCAACAAACTTTGGCACAGGCTCTTGGCTTAGCTCTGGTTCTGTCCTTGAAGGGCAGGGTTTAGGGGTGGGGGATAGCAGTCCCAAGGTCTGCTCCATCTCAGGGCAGGTCTCTGGTTCTCTGTGGCAGCAATGGCTATTGCTCTGGTCTTGAATTATGAGTTACATTCTCTTGCTTGCTCTTCTTTGCTGGTGGTGAGGTCTTATTTTCTTTTTCTGTTGGATCTGCTCAATATAATGGCAAAATTAGCCAATCCCTTATGGATGGTGAAAATAGCCAATTCCCTTGTAGATAGGCTAACATGCCCTGTTTGCATATTCCCACACACTCACAAGGCAAAGTCCAATTCAGTGGCTAGGAAAGACATTTTGAATAACAGACTCCAGACAGGGTTGTTGATGTGGAACCAAGTCAAGTGAAATCATTGACAGTCTTCTCTGTCTGCCGTAATGTTACCCATCAGTCCAGTTGTAAGAATTTTTGTTTTCTTAATGTTGACATGTAATCCATATTGAAGGTTGTGGTTTTCATTTTCTGCAGCAAGTACTTCAAGTCTTATCTTTCAGCAAGTAAGATTGTGTCATCTGCGTAATGCAGGTTGTTCTCTGATCCTGATACTGTATTCTTCTTTATAGAGTCCAGGATCTCAAATGATTTGTTCAGTGTAGAAATTCAATAGGTATGGAGAAAGGATACAGTCCTGATACACACTTTCTTAATTTTAAACTGTGATAGAGCAGGTTTCATGGCTATTGTAAATGAGTTGCAAGCGACTTGACAACTTGAAGGCACATAACAACAACAACAACAACAGCAACATGGTTTCTTTACTCTGGACAGCAGCTTCTTGGCCTAGGTATTGTTCTCCATGGTATTCCCATTCTTCATGGTGGTAGCTATAATTTGTTTTGGGCCATACAGTCAAATGCCTTTGCATAGTCAATAAAGCACAAATAGACATTCTTCTGCTATTCTCTGCTTTCAGCCAGTATCCATCTGACATCAACAGTGATATTTTTGGTGCTGCAGCCTCTTCTAAGCCCAGTTTCTGGAAGTTCTCTTTCCTAGCCATTTTTAGATGATCTTTATCACAATTTTTCTTGCATGTGAAATTAATGATGATGTTATATAATTTAAAAAAAAAATCACCTCATTTACTTACTGTTTAATTTTGGTTAACACCCAAGGACAATTCTCTGGGATATAGCTTATAGTTACTGTAGTATTAATGCTAGTGACAATCTGTTGCAGATTGCTTTTATTTTTATGTGAAAAGAATTTATCAGTTGGATAGTTTGCCTTGGGAGAATGGGAATTTCATCTTATAGTAAAAGTCTGATGCCCATTTGTCAGGAATTTAATAGAGAGTGTTCTGCTCTTGAGCATATAGAATTGCATTCCATAAAATCAATTTTGAGATGTCATGATTTTAGGTAACGGAAGTATCTATTACCTACTCAACTGTCATCAAACTATATCTTTTTTTTTGTCTGTCATTTTTTATTATTAATTTCAATGAAATGTTACAGAGACTTTGGATTTCCATTCATTTATTGTTGCACTTTTCTCCCTACCCACCCCTCCCCCCAGTACACTCTTCTCTTTGAAAAGTAAAGTAAAAATTTTTTCATTGTTTTACAATCCCTTCCCCCAGGTCCACTGCACTATGCAGCCTTCGTTCTGGACTCCTGTCATGACAGTAATTACATATCCCTTTTAAACAGTTTTCTCCTTTATCTGTTTAAATGCAGTGTACATTATCCCATCTTTCTCAGTCTCTTCCTAACCCTGATGTCAGTCCTGTTTTACAACAGTGGCACTATACAGTATTTATCCTTTTGTGACTGAGATATTTCACTCAGCATAATGTCCTCCGGGATCCCCCATTTGGAATAATATTGCATGAGTTCCTTGTTTTTCAGTGCAGCATAGTATTCCATTGTGTGAATATACCACAGCTTCTCTAGCCATTCGTTTGTTGATGGGGAACAGACCACCAACTACTCATATGCAAGTTCAAGCTGAAGTTGAGGAAAATTAAACCAAATCCATGCGAACCAAAGTATGACTTTGAGTTCATCCCACTTGAATTTCAGAACCACCTCAGGAATAGGTTTGAGACCTTGAACACTAATGAGCAAAGACCAGACGAGTTGTGGGAGGATATCAAGGGTATCATTCAGGAAGAGTGCAGATGGTCATTGCAAAGACAGAAGAGGAAGAGAAGACCAAAATGGATGTTAGAAGAGATTCTGAAAATTGCACTGGAGCGCAGAGAAGCTAAAGCACAAGGAAGAATTCAAGATACTAAAGAGTTGAGTAGAAGATTTCAAAAGGCAGCACAGGATGACAAATAAAATATTACAATGAAATGTGCAAAGAGTTGGAATCAGAAAATCAAAAGGGCTGAACTCGCTCAACATTTCTTAAGCTCAAGGAACTGA
>NW_006399914.1:6672833-6680526 GCF_000299155.1 Elephantulus edwardii
TAATGTTAATAAAGAGGTTCACCTATGATTTGCTGAAAGTAGGTAATATCAATTAAACTTATTGTGGGTTTTGCCTCTAATTTCTAGAGATAAGACTTTCAAGAATGGTATTAGAAAATATAAAAACCTCATTTTTTATATTTTCTAAAATATTATATTAGTTTGCATACAAAGCTCATATACATTGTATTTCACACATGTCTTCATTCATATTGTGTTTTAAATAATCATTCCCATACATTGTGTTTTACAACATTAATCACCATTGATCTGTGCCTACTCTTACCCTATCTTTTCAGGTTCCCAATGGATCTTTTCTTATTTCTTCATGTCTTCCCTCTACCCACCAAACCCTGTGACTCCATCATCCTTCCCCATCCTCTTTCTCTCTTTGGACTTTTGTAAACATCTTACTAGTTATTCCTTTATTTTTACAATAATAGTCTTAAGAGAATTTGTCCTCATGGGACTGAGTTCACTCAGCATAATGCTTTCCAACTTCTCCCATATTATATGGTATTTTTCAAAATCATTGCTCCTGAGTGCTGCATAGTATTCCTTTGTGTGAATATAGCACAGTTTCTCAATCCATTTGTTTGTTGATGTTTATTTAGGCAGTTTTATTTTCTTGTTTTTGTGAGCCCTGCTATGAGCATTGGTGTACAAATCTCCATTTGTGTCTCAGCAGGATAGCTTCTTGCCATTAGATTACCAGAGCTCTCTTGTGTTCAACTTTTTGAGAAAATGCCAAACTGCTTTACAGAATGGTTGTACCATTTTGCAATCCTATTAGCAGTGTAGGAGAGTTCCAATCTTTACACATCCTGTTGAACATTTATTGCTTGGTTTCCTGTTAAAACTTTTGCCACCGGGGTAAGGTGATATCTCATTGTGGCTTTAATTTGTATCTTTCTTAATAGCAGTGGTTTTGAGCATTTCTTCATGTATCTGTTGGCCATGCAAGTATCCTATGTGAAAATTCTATTTTTTTTGCCCATTTTGTAACTGAAAACCCCATTATTATTTTTTTTTTTAAATTCTTATCTTTCAGTTAAGATATGTTTTGGGTTTTATTTGTTTTTTTTTTTTTTTAATTCTATGACTTTAGAAATGCATAGCACAACTTGTTCAAATGCTTTGTAATCTTATCCTAGAAGCACTATATATAGTTTAGGGAGCTATGGTGGCTTAGTGGGCAAGGAGTTATACTACCAAGCCAGAGGTAGGGTTCAAATCTACTAGCAGCTCTATGGAAAAGAGATGGATAGTCTTCTTCTATGTGATTTGTGGCCTCTGAAAAGTGACTGGAGGGTCAGCTATGAGTTGGTTATGACTTATGGCATGTAACAACAACAACATGTGTAGAGTTTCGGTATTTTAAAATGATAAATGTGTAATTCTCTTTTTAGATCCTATAGTAGTGGCCAGTGTTTTGAACTGACTTAGCTTATAATCTTTTTTAAGCTAAGTAGTTGATGATTCAGCTTGGCTTGCTCAGATTTCATTTTCTTTCTTTAGGGAAATCATACGAAGAAAAGCTGTTCTGGCATTATACAAATTCCATCTCATTGCTCCAAATCAAGTACAACATATTCATATTAAATTTCGGAAAGCGCTCTGTGACAGAGACGTTGGAGTCATGGCTGCCTCCTTGCACATATACCTGAGGATGATCAAGGTAAGTTGGAAATTCAGTAGGCCCTGAGGACTTACCATTAGAAAAACATAAACAAATTCATAGCTGACCCTCCAGAGAGTTTTCAGAGGCTGTAAATTGCATGGGAAGAGATGGATCTTCTTTTTCCTACAGAGCTACTTGTGGATTCAGATCTCCTGAGATGCCCTGCTTTTGAGTTAGCAGCGCATCTGCCTATGAACCAGAGCTCCCTAAGTTTGTTAGACCTCCGAACTCAACTTGCAATTGTCATATTTTTCTCCAATGTCTTATTTTCCCCTTGCTTTTATAAATTTTGGACCTGAATTTTGAAATTTGTTATTATTTTTGTTTGCTAAGAGCGTCTTTAAATTTTTATTACTGTTTATGTTCCTTTGTGCATATTAAACTTTTTAAAAAATAGAATCTTTTTCTCATTTCAGAAATAGTTTACTATTTTCCTGTGAGGATATTTAATGCAGATACATTAGAGTCTTCTATGTGAATTACCTTGACTTTTCTCTTTTCGGTTTATATTAGTCACTTTTTTTTTATTAGTCACTTTTTTAAAAAAAAATATTGAAGTGTTACCTTGACTCTGCCTTTGTGTTAAGAATGAGTCATTAGAAAACTGACAGGAAGATTTGTGTATGTGGGCAAGGGACAATAGATAGGTTGACTACTGTAGAGTGATTGGCAGACAGGTAAGTAGTCCTTGGTCATTGTATTGACATTTGGCTGTGGGTCCTTTCTCTGAGACCATTTTAAGAAAAATTTGCTCCAGATGAAGAAAATGTTAAAATTGTCAACAATTTCATCTTACTTGGATATACAGTCATTACCCTTGGTACCAGCAGTCAAGAAATAAATATATTGAACTGGGAAAGTCAGTTGTCAAGGACCTTTCCAGAGTACTAAGTAGAAGTGATGCCAGTTTAAAGACTAAAGTGCACCTGATTTTAGCCCATGGTTTTTCATTCACTTGCTCTGCATCTGAGAGTTAGAATAAGGATGACAGAAAAGGATTGATGCCTTCGAGTTATGGTGTTGAAGAAGAGTACAGAACATCCCATGGATTCCCAAAAGAGCACATTAGATATGTTTTGGAAAACAGTTCAGTCCAAGAACTTAGAGACAAGGATGACAAAGCTTCGTCTCATACTTGGGCATGTTGTTCAGAGGGTCCATTTCTTGGAGACGATATCATGCTTGGAAAGGTGGGGGGTCAGCAAAAAAGAGGTAAGCATTCATTCTTCAAGATGTTTTTCCTAGCTATTGCCTGTCTTTGCCATGTGGTTGGGCGGGAATAGGTGACTAGGACATGTTAGCTTATCCATAAGGAAATTGACTAGTCTCACCATTAAATAAAGCAGATCCAGCAGCAGAATTGAAGGATCTTCCCACCAGCAAAGAAAAAACAAGGAATGTAGCACTTCCTTTGGGGCTAGAGATTCTTGCACCAGCTGGAGTAGGGTCTGCAAGAGTAGCAGCCACAGGAGAACCAGAGCAGACCTTGGGACTGCTATACCATGAAATGAAAGCTAAGAGCTTTTTGCCTAAGTTTGTTAGAATACTGGGGTCAGAGAGCTGTAATTGGCAGAAGTGAGAACTTCGTGACACTGACCTAAAGCCATGTGGTTCAAGGCTGAGGCACCTGCAAGCTCATTTTGGAAATTGTCCTTACTGTATCCTGTTGCTAAACTGAACTTTAGCCTTTTGACTTTTGTAATACAATTCTGTGTGGTCTGTTAGTTATCACATCAGATTTTAGATCCAGCAAAGCTGTCACATTGGTATTGGGATGAGTAGAAAGAAGAGGTATGGCACCTTGGGGAACATGTCTGACCAGTTGGGAGTTGGTAGGTTGTTGACAGGACTGTTTGCCTTTGTGAGTTGATAAAGGTCAAATATGGCTATTCTTTCACAGCCCTTGCTCTTTTTACATTGAGAGAAGACCCTCAATGAGATGGATTGATAAAATGATGGTAGCAGTGGATTTGAGTATGTCAGAGATGATGAGGATGGCTCAGCACAGGACAAGGTTTAGATCTATTGTTCATAGGTTCACTTTGAGTTGTACTTGATGACACCTAACAACAACAGTTTCTTATTTAAGGAACTTTAAGCATGGCTACGTGGCTTCTGGAAACCCAGTTAGGGAAGGCCCTAGAAATCTCATCATGTAGGCTTTTTACAGAATCTTCCTGTTTGGGGCCATATAACTCTCCTGCTGCTCCCTGTGCTTTGAATTCTCATGCTTAGGTTCTTTAGTTCAGTTTCTCCAAGAAATGCTCCTCCCATATTTTGGGAGAAGTAGGTACTGGGAGAGGGAAAGGAGTCTTTTGCCTTTGTGCGACTTGATCTAGCTCCTCCATATATGTATTTTCAACCAATAGTCTCTCATTTTCTAGCCCCTTAGTTCATCATTTCCTTTGTAGTTATCTACTTCCTCCAAGTATTGAGCCTTAGTGTTTCTTTGAGGCAGTTAGCTCATCTCTGCATCAAGTTAAAGCCAAAACCCACATTTTAGCCTTCTTTATTTTGCTAATTAGTATTGCTTTTCCACTTCCTTGTTTTTTTCTTCAAGTCCATCAAACCTGCTACCATAAAGTTGATTGTGATTCATAGTACCCTAAGGACAGGGCAGAAGTGCCTCATACACTTTCCGAGACTGTACCATTATTGAAGCAAACTGTTAAATCTTTTTTTCCCAGGAATCAGCTGGTGGATTGGTACAGCTGACTAGCCAAGCACTGCACCCTCAGGGCTCCTTTCCCCCCTGCAAATAGATTGAAATCTTTTATTCACTGTTTTGTGTCTCTTATTTATTTTGTCCTCATGGTTTTGGTGTTGAAGGCTTTTCTTTAAATTTCATCAGCTTTTGTAGGGAGATACATTTTTCTTCTCAGTTAACTAGGTTTAACAGAAATAAAACAAAACAATGTGAAGTTTTGCCTTTTAAGTATATATATGCTTTGTTAGATAATTGATTTTACTATATGTAAAATTAATCCGTTTTAATCCTTTAAAACTTTTAAAACTTTAATCCTTTAAAGTTTAAACTTTAGTCATTTTAAAACTTTAATCCATGGCCCTCAGGCCTGTTTTTAATTGTTTTGGTCAAACATTCTTCTAGGTCATGTAGCCTTGGTCTGTCCACTTGCTGTACAGAGATAACTTGTGGTTGCTTTGAAGCTGAACACTGACACTGATGTGTCATATGCGAGAATGGGTACCCATGGTGGACAGTGTTTGGTGGAGCTCCCTGGTTAAAACAAGCTTGGAAGCAGGAGACGCATCCACTTCTGAAATAGCTTGCCTCCAGAAACCCTACGAACCTGGAGAAAGGATGAAAGTTATCCAAGTGTTTAGGTCTTGCGTTCATAGGGTCACTACTTAACAACAACATAGTAATCTTAAGAATTGATATTTTGATTCGGTATAAATTTATTTAACCCTCTAAGGTAATGGGCATAGGTGTGTCAGAGACAATGAGATTGGCACAGGATAGGGCAAGGGTTTAGGGCTGCTGTGAGTTGCAGGCGACATAATAACAACAAGATTAATTAGCATTTCGCTATTACAGACCTGTTTTTTATGTGCATCTAAGTGCATATGTATGCATGGAATTTTTATATATATATGAAGGCTGTCAATGAGAAGGATTAGCAGAGAGACTGTTCACAGTGGGCTTGAGCATATTAGAGATTTTAAAGATGATGTAGGATAGGGCAAGGTTCAACTGTTGTGTATTGGATCACTATGAGTCATAGTCTTTTTTTTTTTTTTTACATTAACTCTGAACCCTGTCTTTTTTTTTAAAAAAAAATTATTATTAAATTTTATTAGTTTTAATGAACATTTACAGAGATTTTGGGTTTTCATTCATTCATTGTTGCACTGTTTTCTCTACCCTCCTCCCCAGTTCGTTCTTCTTCCCCCCCCATGAATGTCTGTTTTAATTGTCCAATTGCCACAGTGCTTGTCAAAGCCAGTTCTGATTAATCTCCTTTGTCAGTGTGTCCTTTGTCATTCCCTATCACTCCTCCCTGAGAGAGACTTCACCCTGATTCATAAGGAAAAGGGGATGGCGTATTCTCTTAGCTACTTCCTGCTGAAAAGGGACGCTGTGAGTTTCAGGGTGAAGATCTTCTCTCACTACTCTAAAGGGCCCCTTTGGCAGTAGGAAACACATAGACTATTATGGAGATTGATTTTGGAATTTAGATGCACTGTTACCAGTTGTGCTTAGCCGTACATGTTCATTCCTTGAAGATGTATCATGGAAGTGTTGCAGCCTAGAAGACACAAATTTAACTAACAAGTTAAAAGTACATGAGTCAAAAATTAACAAGCAATAATATTCCGAGTAGAGGTTCTAATAGTGGCACAAATCAAGTTACAGAGGGAAGGTGGTTCTTACAATAAAAGGCCTATAGACTAGCACTTTATTATACTGTAGAGGTTAGGAACCACAAGATGTAAAGGCTCAGCTATGTCTTCTATGGTTCTTAAGTCCTGGAGCAAATTCCATCTACCACTGGGTTGTTTTACAACTCGGAAATTTGCATGCAAGGTAGAGGTGAAGTAAGGAACTGCTTAGAGTCATAGTCATCTTGATGGCCCCTAACCATAGCAGCAGTACATAAAACACTTAGTTTTCTGTTATAGAGCTCCACAGAAATCATCTTTATGTATATTTCATTGTTCCCTTTACATACATTCTTATGGAATAAATTTTTAAAGCTGAATTGCTACATTAAAAAAAAAGTACTTGTTGATTGCCTTCAAGTCGAGGTTGACTCATACTGACTCTATGAGCAAAAGACCTAATGCCTTTCCATAGCTCTTGTTTCTCCAAGTTCATAGAGTTTCCAGAGGCATGTGGTTTAGGAAGTGGATGCCACTCCTGCTTCCCAACCTGTTTTACAGCTGAGAGCTCCACCAAACACTGTCCACAATGGGAAACCATTATGGTATTTGATATCACCATGGCATAAGGTTCCACATCATAGCAAACCAAGTTACCTCATAGAGCACATTGACAAAGAGTGATGTGCAAAATGGAAGAATGTTCCTCCATATATAACATCATTAGTCTCATTTAGCAGTGATTAATTGTTGTCGAATCGAATATGACTCATAGTAAGCTTTGTACAAAAGACCTGAACTCTGTTCTATAATTAACATCATTTCTGTACATTTATAAGAGAGTCTGTAGAATTTCCAGAGGCATCTAGCTTAGGAAATGAATGCCACTCCTGCTTCCCAACATGAATCAATCTGGAAGCTCATCCAACTATTCTATATAATGGGTAACCATTATGATATTTTAATACAACTATGGAACAGTGTTCAGCATCACAGTCACTCCCAAGATGTTTAGTACAGCAAATAGACAAATGATTGCTGTGTCCTTTTAAAATATTCTTCTAAAATTAATAAACTTAGAGGATTTTAAAGCCACACCCTTGAGCAGGGCTCAGCCCTTACCTTTGGTCTAAGGCTCAAGGACCACCCATTTTAGAGGGGGAAAAAGAATTGTAGCACACAACAAAAAGAACGCCAGAAACTTCCCTTGCCTGACTGCCATCAAGATAAGCCATTATTGAGATGCCAGTCAGTGAGCCAGCCAGAGTTATGTATAGGTAAATTCTCATAGTTAACTACAAAGATTTTGTCAGTATGTTTGTAACACTAGTTAATCTTTTTCTGTCGACCTGGCTAGAATATTACTATCCTTGTATAAGCAACAGATGCAATGTATTGGTGGCTGAGTCTGACTTCTCCTTCTTCATAAAGGGAAACTGTCCTTATCAGTAACATCTGTATTACCAAACAGATAAATACATGGTCAGGCTTGCTACCCTCCCATATTCCTGCTTCTATTCTATGAATAGAATGTCTAATGTTTGTTGCAGGATGACTCACAGACTTTACACACAGTTGTAGGGTTTATTAGGAAGATAACTTGGGGAGTTGGGGAAACAAAGAATTGTTGTTGTTGTTTTGTGCCGTCGAGTCGCTTGCGACTCATAG
>NW_006399914.1:6681041-6741327 GCF_000299155.1 Elephantulus edwardii
TCTTTGTCTTCTTGACATTGAGCCTCAATCCATATTGTAGGCTGCAGTCCTTGACACTCTGCAGCAGGCGCTTCAGGTCTTCTTCAGTTTCAGCAAGCAGGGTTGTGTCATCCACATAACGCAGATTGTTGATAAATCGTCCACCAATCTTGACCCCACATTTCTCCTCATAGAATATCATGTAGTAAAAAACAAAATATATATATGTAGTAAAAACCAAAGAATATCATGTAGTAAAAGTCCAGTGTTAGTGAGCATCAGCCAGTTCCAAGACACACTAACATCAAAACACAATTCCTAAATTAGTTCAGATAGCCTCTGAGTCAACAAGTAAAAGTCTAGGTTCAATTTAGCAACATAAATAAACCTCTGGTTTCCTCTGTTGTCCAGCAGTCTTTATCTCATAGCAGTCACAAGTCAGCTCTTCATTCAGTCATCCAGAAGCAAAACCTTTAACTTTGGCTCCATCTCCCTGGTTTTGTCAGGCTACATCTCGTCAGTGTTTTCACAGTGTCTTCACCCTCCCTACACAGTTGCACCATAGTGTGGAAAGTGCTCTCTCTGTATTGATCTCACAGTTCTTGCTGATTTGCAAGACCATGTGTTCACAGTTAAGGTAGCTGGAGATCATCTCTCCATCAGCAGCCAAAACAATGGATAGAAAACCATTTTTCAAAGTTCTAGCTACATAATCCTTAGTATACAAAGAGCTGCTTTCCCTAAGTCAGAAAAAGATAAACAACTGAAAGAAGAATGATCAAGAGATTGGAAAGACAAACCATTTATGGTGAAATAGCCTTATTTGTGAGGAAATACAACTATTTGAAAAATAGGTGAAAAGATTGGCAAACCTTGTGTAAGGGATCACACAGTAAATGTTTTAGGCTTAGGCCATATGGCCTTTTATAATTGCTCAACTCTATGTTCTGTTGTAGCATAGAAGCACTTATACTGTTGTTAGTTATTGTCAAGTCCGTTCTAACTTGTGGTAATTCCATGTTTGTAAAATAGAATCACACTTTGAAGGTCTTTTAACTTGTGAATTTTGAGAAGTGCATTACTAGGCCTAACTTCTTAGAGAGTTTGAACCACCAGCCTTTGTGTTAGTAGTCTAGTACTTAACCATTTATGTCACACAGGGTCTCTGAAGTAGCCGTACTCCCTGTGATTGAATTGATTTGGACTCATAGAAACACTCCATTGTACTTCTGAAGCTGTAGACATAACTACCCTTCTTTGTCTCTCAGAAGATTTGAACTACTGACCTTCAGATTTTCAGTGCAATCTGTAAGGGAACCATGCCACAAGAGCTCTTTTAAAGTAACCTTGAAGAATATATAAATCAATGAGTGTGGTTGTGTAGAAGTAAAAAAAAAATAAAAAAAAAATTATTTTTTTAAACAATGGATTAGATTTACTTATGGGCTTTAATTGACTCAACCCTCTCAACTTTTTTTTTTATTGTTGTTTTTCTATGCCATTGAGTTGGAACAGATTCATGGTTGACCCTCCAGAAGGGTGCCCCCCCCACCACCTTTCTTCCATGGAGTAGCTGGTGAATCTGAACTGTTTTCTTTTGGGTTGGCAGCAAAACTTCTTAACCCTAGGCCACCATACTCCGACCTTTCTACTTCAGTGGTCAGGAAATGCCAATTAAGCAATTTTTTCCCTGTAAAGCCATTTTAAATTGTTTTTCTAAATAATGATGTTAGATTTACACTATGTCAGTCTCAAAAATAAGGTGGTGGTGGTGGTTGTTATGTGCTGTCGAGTTGCTTGCGACTCATAGCGACCCTATGTACAACAGCCCTAAACCCTGTTCTATTCTGTGCCAGTTGCACTGCCTCTGGCACACCCATCCCGATTACCCCAGTTACTGAATCAATCCACCTCATAGAGGGTCTTCGAGAGTGTGTATTTGTGAGAGATTTCATGAGTTTCTACTTAACAAAGGAGAATATGCTCAGTTTTAATTAGAAGTTTATTTTTTTTGCTTGAAGTATGTTCTGAAATAGAATAGTTTAAATTAATACTTGATAATAATTTTTATTTTCTGTTTCACATTTACTAAAATTTGAAGAACTGTTATTTTCCTTTGAAAATTTGTTCTTGTTCCACAATGGAAATTATAATGAATAACTTTAGTATTTCAAAGAGTGTATATTTATTTTCTCCAGGCAAATATAGTCACAGCATACTTTTAGAAACACAACTATGTTTTATATCATATAGTTAGTTAATTTTTTCCTTTTTTAAGAAAAATTTTATTAATTTTAATGAACATTTACAGAGATTTTGGATTTCTATTCATTCATTGTTGCACTGTTTTCTCTACCATTCCCCCCATTTCATTCCTCTTTTTTTTCCCCCTTGAAAGTCTGTTTTAATTGTCCAATTGCCACAGTGCTTGTCAAAGCCAGTTCTGATTAATCTCCTTTGTCAGTGTGTCCTTTGCCATTCCCTATCACTCCTCCCTGAGAGAGACTTCATCCTGATTCATAAGGAAAAGGGGATGGTGTATTCTCTTAGCTACTTCCTGCTGAAAAGGGACACTGTAGGTAGGTAGTTAATTTTGAATAAGAAGACTTCCTGATTTTGGGGGATTTGAATAACTTCATTTACATTGGAACAAATTTAAAACCTTACAATCAGGTCTTACTTTTCGTCAGAAGTAGAATATTTAGTGCCCTTGTTCAGTATGCCAGCTCTTTTTTACTTTAATTGCTGGTTATTGGTTAGTAAGGCTTCCAAGATATAATTATAAGAAATTTTGAGGTAAGATTGAACTGTGTGTGGGAGCAAGACGTAGCTTTTCTGGGGATGATTAAGCTTTGGATCAATCAAGTTGCTGGAGTTGAATCATGGAAAGAATACACAGTTGAGTACTGCTTCATTAAATACTGTTCTGTATATTAAGTAGATTATGGCATTTCAACCATTTCTATTTTATATTTGATAAGACCTTATTATTGAAAGATTTTTCAGTTTTCTTTTTTGTTGTAGGAGAATCCATCTGGCTATAAAGACTTGACGGGGAGTTTTGTAACAATTTTGAAGCAAGTAGTTGGAGGAAAGCTCCCAGTAGATTTCAATTACCACAGTGTGCCAGCACCATGGTTACAAATTCAGCTCTTGAGAATACTCGGACTTCTAGGAAAAGATGATCAGAGGTAAGCTATTCTAAATCATTTACTAAGTGACCCCGCCTGATATGATAGCTTTAGTCTCATAGAAGTTTCATGATGAGTCGGGTAAATAAAGTGCATTCTTTGAAGTTGCTAGGATAATTCTGACTCCTTATCCAAATGAAGTTCTGTGAGGTTTTTTTGTTTTTTTTTAGTTCATCAGTTTGCACAATTTTTCTAGAACGGTCAGATAATAAATATTTTAAATTTGTGGACCACATACTACAATTACTGAACTCTGCTATTGTAGTAGAAGTAGCAGTAGACTATATATAAAAAAATGAGCATGGCTGTAATTCTTTTTGTGGATACCAAATCTTAAATTTCATGTCATTTTCATCAGCCATAAGATACTGTTCTTCTTTGATTCCCACCCCATCCCTACCCCAGTTATTTAAAAACATAAAAACATGCTTAGGTTGAAGACATACAATGGCTAGATTTCCCCTGTGAGGCAAAGTTTGTTGTTTTTGATCTAGTTGAATGTGAGAAATTTACCTTCTTACCTTGTTTAAATTACTCTCTGGACCGGTACCTTTTTGTTGTTATGTGCCATCGAGTCACTTGCAACTCATAGCAACCTTATGTACAACAGCTCTGAACCCTCCTCTATCCTGAGCCAACCTCATTGTCTCTGACACACCTACCCCCATGACCCAGTCACTGAGTCAGTGCATCTCATCCAGGATCTTGTAACTTAAACTTTTTATGAGTACATTTCCAAGTATATCCTTTTTTTTTGCTAGCTTCTTATTTTACCATATTTTTAAAAAACAGTTCCAAGAATACTACAGAGAACTTATTTCTACATTATAGCTAACTTCAGTGATTATTTAGTTTCTCTGTATATGTGTGCATACACATGCATGCACAGGCTATTTTAATTTCAAAATATTTTTTATGAACTGTTTGAGAAGATTCAACTAGATTTTAGTTCTCTTGAGCAAGAACTGAAGTACCTTTATTTTCTAATTTTTAAACTCAACTTTATAATGGGATCTTCCTCTAAGGTGATGCTCCTGGAAACTAGATTTACTTGGTTATCTTCTTGTCTGAACCCATCTGCCTGTGAATCCTTATAGGGCTATATTATTCTAAGTATTACTTTATTACTTTTTTCAGTGCTGATAAATCTCTACCTCAGACTGAAACCTGGCACGAAAACCAAAGGTGTTTGGATAGACACACATTAGAAATGTTTGTCTTAAGTTTATTTTGTGTGACTCTAACCTATCCTTTCAGAGAACTCCAGGTGCAGTTCACTGGAATTTGGTTTTAAAACGCCTTGGTCTTCTCATTTACTTGCTGTGCATCTGAAAGTTGAGCACTGACCAAGGGATCAGTGCCTTGAGTTGTGGTATTGGAGAAAAGCACTGAATGCCAAAAGAACAATCAGGAAATTAATCTCTACAGTCTTATGCCAAAGTCAGTATTCACTCTGCTGCATTGAGTACGAGACAGGATCTGACAGTCCAGCTGCTTCTTAAACAACCCCACTCACTACAGCACTTCCAGAGGCACTTGCTGTTGCCCATTTCTGAATCTTCATTTGATGTTTTTCAAAGCAAAGCAAGTGACTTCTTTCACTGATTTATGAATTTGACTTTCTCACTTTGAATTTTTGTCGTTATTCTAGTCTCATTTGTTACTATTTTTTAAAGCCATTTTTATCATTTGAATGGAGAACCAGAGTCAAATGCTAATTGACTAATCTACCGTCTTTCATTAAATGTTTCAAATAATATAGTCACAGTGGGATAAAAACAACAACAACAACAACAACAACCAAAAAACCCTGCTAATTTCATAGTCCCACATCAATCTTTATTGGTCTAAAAGACTTTATATGCCATTGTGTTTGTTTTCAGGGAGCAATAATAAGTTGGGAGGTATTTGTTATTATTTTTGTTTTGTGCTGTTGAGTCAGGATCAACTCATAGCTGACCCTCTAGCAGCTTTTCAGAGACTGTAAATAGCACAGAAGGAAATTGCCCACCTTTCTCTCTTGGAGCAGCTGGTGAATTCAAACCACTGGCGTTTGGGGTGGTAGCACAGCTCTTTAACTGCTAAATACTCCATGGGAAGCATTTAGAAAACTTATTTACTGAATTAGTTTGTTAACATTTTTACCTTTTCCTTAATGAATAAATTTAGAGAACATATACAGAAATGATTAAAACAGTCTTTTACCTTAAAACAGATCAATTGAACAATAATAATTAGACTTAAATGAATGAATAACAGTGGCATGATTTTATAATGTTGCCAAACATCAGAAAGTTTTCTTTTTCATTGTCCAGATCTTAGATTTTATGTCAACAGTAATCTTGTTAGCTCATTATTACAGTATGCATATTAATAGGCTTTACCAGATTCGATTTGATAGAAATAATTTACTTGAAAATTTTATGTATTTATGATATTTTTTTAGCTGTTGTTTTAACTGCATGCTTCTTGTTGTTGTTAAGTGTTGTTGAATTGACTCCAACCTATAACAACCCTGTGAACAACAGAATCTGAACCCTGTCCTGTTCTGTGCCATCCTCATTCTTCCTGACACACTAGAACCCATTGCAGCAGTCACTTTAATTGTCCACCTCATTGAGGGCCTTCACTGACCTTTCCAATCTTAAATAGCAGGCCTCTGAAAAACCCTTTGAACAGTAGAGGAACATGAATAGTTATAATGTGCTTCTTTGGATATTAATATTTAGCTTGATAATGTCTTCTAAGGTTTCACATTCCATATAATCATGATTTTATGCCAGACATTGAAACTAGACTATAATGTAGGTATAGCATTACTGTATTTGTAGAGGGAAAAATGAGGAATTTTAGAATATACTTTTAGTTCTGAATTACTTAGTATTAATAAACAAATGTGCTTTAGTTAAGATAGATTATGTTTTCTGCACGTCAAAAGAAATTTTCTGGCTATATACTTGAAATGGGAAATTTTCTGAACGATTTAATACACATGCTATTTATATAGCCCTAGATTGTTTTTGTCTTTTTGTTGACTTGTTTTATAATGTAGTTCTCTGTAATACCACTTTATATCCTGTGATACTGATAGAGTTTTTTTATGTTAGTGCTTTCCGGTTTGTTTAAAAAACAACAACAAATAAACCAGCAGATAAGGTATAGTTTCACTCTGGTCTCTTGGAGAGGAATTTTCTTTCCAGGCAACAAACAACAAACTTAACTCAGTATTGTTAAGTCAGAACTGATCTTCAGTGGATTTTCAGAGGCTATAAACCACCCATCTTTCTCCCACAAAGCAGCTAGTGAATTTAAACCATTTACCTTTGGCAATACAACTCCTTATTCTCCCTACTCAGCCACAGTTGTTGTTAGGGTGCTGCTGAGTTAAGTAAGACTCATAGTGACCCTATGAACGAACAGCCAACCTGAATCCTTCCCTATCCTGTGCCATCCTAATCACATCTGACACACATGAGCCTATTGCTGAAATCAGGTCAATCCAGGTAGGCCATTAGAGATCCCTAAAGCACAGACTTGACAGAGTCCTGGTTTAAAGGGCCCTCCGAAGTATTAAAACCAAATCTTAAGTAGATTTTGATCCAGCAACTTTCCATCAAGTTTTCAACATTGTAAATCATCATGGGAGGAAACTACCAATCTTTCTCTCTAAAGTGGTTAGTAGAGTTAAACTGCTGACTTTTTAACAGTTTTGGCATGTTACACACTATCTACCAGGGCTCCCTCTGTGGAAGAAAAGTGGGCAGTCTCCTCCTTTGTGTTTTATAGCCTATGAAAAGTTGCTGGAGGGTCAGAAAGGAGTCAGTTCCTACTTGGCAACAATAGAGCATTGTATTATCCTACAGTGTTTTTCTCAACCAATATCTTTAGGTAATTGTAAAAAAACATAAGAATGATACAGATATTTTAATTCCACACACTACAATGCTGTTTAACTTATACAGGTTAAAACTTTTTTTAAGGATCAGTTTGCTGATCAGAGGGGAAAAATATATTTAAATGATTTTTAAGATTTATCTTAAGATACAGGTAATATTGTGTCTGAAATAATCTGGGTATGTGTTTTATCACTTTAGTCACTTAAAACACATAGATTTTATTGTGAAGAAAATTATTAACCATATTCAGCCCAACAAAAACCTGATTTGTAAACTAGGTACAAATTGATGTGTGTTGGTTTTTTCACTCATTGCCTAAATAGTCAACTTGATAAGGAGGAAGCTTGAAATTTACAGAAGGAGCAAATCTTCAACGAGGGAAATTCATGGAAAATAATGTTTTTTGTGGGGGGAGGTTAGAATACTATAATTCCACTGCAAATAAAATATCTTTTAAACAGGACAAGTGAATTAATGTATGATGTTCTTGATGAATCCTTAAGAAGAGCCGAGTTAAATCACAATGTCACATATGGTAGGTAATATATGTATATGCTAATGACTAAAGGTGCTTTTAGTGTCACACCTAAATTTGTTAGGTTGTGTTAAGTTCTGACTGAGTTTTGTATATTAATTGTTAGGGTGGTTCTTTGTGTTATTGTTAGTATTTTTTAATGAGAACATTGAGTAGAAAGAATTTTAAATTCTGGCATGATGACCTAAGTCCATTTTTCTCATGTTTTTCCTTATTGAAATTATTCATCAAGTATCTAATTAACTGTGAAGGTAGTGCAGCAGTGAAGATGTCCTACATTTTATAAAAATTTATATTTAAAGATCATGCTTATTAACCAGTCAACTTGTTGTCAGATATTTAATACATTTCTTTTACTTGTCAAGCTATGTGTAAAGTGCTTGTAATACAGCTGTGAATAAAGCAATATTATCATGGGGCTCACAGTCTAGATATAATGAAAAGGCTAAGTATTGTTATAAAAAAAATTTACAAGGTATTGTGGGAGAATTTAGCAGATATCCTTAGGTGATAGGGGACACAGGAAGGCTTCCTTGAGAAAGTGATTTTTAAGATGACACCTGAAAAAAATTAACACGATATAGAGTAGTATATATATAGATGTAGAATTATAACATATTATTTTGTGAAAAGATAAAAATTCACTTATCACTTTAAAAAGTAAATTGGCAAAAAAATTATGTGGGGAAAGGAGAGAGCTAAAGACAACAATAAGAAACCTTCCATATTTAACAGGCAGATGTAAGAACTTTTAAAAAAATATCAGTGTGAGAGAGCTCAGTGAAGAAATTAAGAATTTAGAGGTATTAAAAAAATAGAAGTGAAAACAGTTTAAATTTTGCATATTTTGGAGACTACTACACGAGGCATTGAGAGGAAGTAGTTTCTAAGTCTGATAAAATAACATGAAATACGGAGTGAAGAGCATTACTTGTTCTTTCCTACAACGGTAAATTTCTGTGACTCTTTAAGAACAGTGGTTTATAGAAGTGTAGAAAAGATTGTGAGAAAGAAATTGAACTGACTTAGGAAGTTCCTGACAGAGACACAGGAATTAGGAGAAAATATTGCCGGCAACATTTTTGCAACATGTGCAGGAATGCTCATGGTGGTGAATTGTTTTGAATGAATAAATGGTAATTAGGGCAATGAATGTGGTTAGTTCATATGTTTAAACAATATTTATTGACCATAAAGCAAAAACTTGATTTGTTAACTATGTACAGATTGAGGAAAAGAATTGATTGGCTTCTTTGTTTCTTAGTTCTAAGTACGAAAGAGAAAAGGTAGACACAGGCCTTGCCCTTATAAGTATTTGTTTAACAGTTGTTATTATCTAGTTCTTAATACATATTGAGAAAAAGAAGAGGCCAGAGATAAGGATGGCTAGTGGTTTACTTAGAAACTGTTAGAAAATCCACATAATTAAAGTGAAAATACTTTCCTTAAAATATAATCAATGTCTAGGTTAAAAGTTTGAAGCGGTTTCAGGGAATTATGTTTAAAATTATTTGAGAATTTGTGTTTGGTTTTTTTTTTTAATTCTTCTGGGGCTTTTACTTGTAGAAAGTTTCTATTCTAGTTGACATTTCAGCTTTATTTTTTTTATTTTTTTTTAATAGGTAATATATGCACATAGTTCAAAATTCAAAAGGTTCAAAAGGGTATACAATGAACAGTAAGTCTCCTTTCCATCTTTATCATTCACTACCCCATTCCCTTGCCTGGGGACACCACTTAAAATCTGTTCTTTTTGATTTGGAGAATACTGTATACCTGAGGAAAATTTTTTTCTTTTATTGAGATGATTTGAACCAATGGCAACAATTTGTTTCTTTATAAGTGTTTCCACTTGTTACACAAATGTCATAGCTTCTATTATTTATTTTCTTTATAATTTCATTGTCTTTTATTTCTAGTGTTACAGTTTGGAGTTTACATTGATTATATCAATGATGGAGTTTTCTCAAATAAAGCTTTATTTTGCTGTTTAAGAATGTGAATTTTAGATTATAATCTTCATAAGGGCATAGACTATGTCTGAACAGGCTGTAGGTTTGCTGTTATGATTGTTGTTGTTGTTGATTGTCTTCGAGTCGAGCACAACTCATAGTGACCTTATGAACCAAAGGCCTGAAGCCCCTCTGCAACTATCGACATTTATCAAAGTTCATAGAGTTTCCAGGGGCAAGTTATTTAGGAAGTGGACGCCACTATGATTTAATTGCATGTAAGAAGAGAAAGTTATTTTTCTTCTATGTTGTGTGATTGGGTTTTAGTGTTACTGTTTTATAAACAATATTTTTATGTGTTCAATTATTATAACTTAGTTTAGTTTCAAAGCAAGAAATAAAGCACACAGCTGCCTTTTTTGAGAATCTGCTATATGCCAGGCATTATATAGAGCTGTGTAGAAAATAAGAAGTATAAGTTGTATTCTTCGTCTCTAAGGAAGAGAAAATCTGTTTTCCCTGCAAGTGTAGTAACAGAATACAAAGAGGGCATTACCAGGACTAAATAGTATAGCAGTGCATAGAGATCATTACAGGATGGAAGAAAGATCAGGACTTATTGAAATGATAGAATGCTAAAAGATAGGTAGGATTTGATTAGGCAGGAAGGTGATTGGAGGGAATTCTAGGTAGATAAACCATAAGATAAGTGACATAAGTGGGGGTATTTAAAACTGTTTCCAGAGAACAGTAAGTGACCAGCCTAAATGGAGAATTTGTGATGGAGATCAGTGGAAGGACAGTGTGGTAGAGGGTTCTTGTTTGGGTTTTATAAATCTAGAAGACTTTTGATCAGGGTACTGATGGGTATGGTAGTCCTAGTAAATTAAATTAGAATATATAAAATATAGGGAGCTCTGGTAGCCCAGTGGTAGGAATCTGTGCCGCAGTCCTGAAAGCACACAATTCAAATCCACTAGCTGCTCCATTGGAAAAAGATGGGTACTCTCCTTTGCAGTTAACTATTTCTGAAAACCTGCTTGAGGTCAGCTATGGGTTCTGACTCAGTGGTACACAGCAACAACAATATAGAATAAGGGGGCTCTAGTGGGACCTCTGTTGACCTAGTGACATGAAGCTGCGCTGCAATCCCAAAGGCACACTGTTCGAGGCCACAAGTTGCTCTGTGAGATAAGTGTGAGCAGTCTCCTCCCATGTTATTAACTGCCTCTAAAAACCCACTAGAGGATCAAATATGAATGGGTTTCGCCTCGACGGTACACAGCAACAACAGTGGGTAGGGAATTTCACTGCCACCCAATGACAGACACTTTGAGCCCACCAGCTGCTCCCTTGGAGAAAGATGGACCATCTTCTCTTGTGTGGTTTACAGCCTTTGTAAACCTACTGGAGGGTCAACTATGAGTTGGTTCCGACTTGGCATGGCTTTGAGTTATAGAGGATGGGGAGATGGTGCAAACAGTTGATACTGTTGGAGGTTGAAGTGTGAATTCTACTGGAGGGTACCGCAGGAAAAAAGCATGACAGTGTACTTCAGAAAAGTCAGCGAATGGAAATCTTACAGATTGCTGTTCTGTATCAACACACATAGTGTCAAAATCAAACCAAGAGCAACTTGTTTACTAGAAAGGAGTGTAAGTGACAGTTTATCACAAAGACTTTTTCTTAACTTCCTGCTAACTACAGGTAAATCTAGAACAGTGTATTTAGAATAAACATTACATATAGGAAAACATTATATGTAAAACCAATATTTGTGTATATTTATTTAAATCCACATATTTATTTATTTGTGTGTGTGTGTCTGTATGTGTATAATAGAAACATCCTGCCTCCAGAAACTCTGTGTACTTTTATAAATGTTGATAGTTATAGAAAGACTTCAGGCCTGTTGTTCATAGGGTCGCTGTGAGTCATGTTTGACTTAATGACAATCAAAAACAACAATATAAATAGAAACATAGAAGGAACAAATATATAGTACAAACATTCTGAATGGTAAAGACCATATTGGGACTTTGAGACCTAAGAAATCAAGTTGAAAAGGTAAGTTCTATAGATTTACTTTTCTTATGTAATCCAGTCTGGGTTCCAGGAAAGTCAGCAGCCTGGAAACAGCAGTGAATGAGACAGAAGGGGGAAGGGGAAAAAAAAAAAGATCTTCCAAGAAAAATCAGCTCTTTCTAGCCCTAGCAATAAGAAGAAAGATACAGCGTAGCAAGACAAAAGATCTTTAGGCAGCTTCTTGTTAATCCATTCAAGCATTATAATTTTCATCAGTAAACACCAAGGAGGCCAAGATTCCTACCTTCACCAGACTGTACTGAGAAGTTCCTGTACTACTACTGCCATTCCTGCTAGGTGGTAAAGAATCCTCCTCCTCTGCCATGTTATTGGAGACAATGTGAGAAGCCCAACCTTCACATTTCCTCTGGAGTATACTGAGATGGTCATAGGTAGCCTAGTAGAAAGTGAAGACTTGTCTTTTTTTAGTGATAATGAAGCCATCCCTTGACATGTTGGTTAAAGCCATGTGGGGATCATTAGCAAGATAACATTCACTTTTCCAGGAAGGTAATATCAGCCAAGGCCCCCTAGCATTTGCCCAGCAATAACAGCAGTAAACCCATGTGCTTACTCAGGGAGGCTGAATAGAGATAATGTGAACTTCTTCCCCAGCCTTGAAGTACTAAGGTTACTTGTTCCAACCCCACCTCCCTCTAAAGTGAAACAAGATTTAACTCAGTTCTGGAATCTCATAATACCTAAAGCAGAAGCCATTCAAGAGCCAGAATATCTGTTTCATAGTGAATAAAAAGAACAACAGATGCCAACACTGAGATGACACAGATGTTAGAATTATCATCTAATAAGATTTAAAGAAAGCATCATAAAAGTGCTTCACCAAGTAATTATGAATATGCAGAGATCTATAAATATATCTTTAAGAAAACAAACCAAACCTATTCATACTGAGTGAGTTTCCATTCATAGTGACCCTCCAGGACTCCAGGAGAGTGGAACTACTCCTTAGGAGTTCTGAGGTTGTAGATCTTTACAGGAACAGATTGCACTTTCTTTTGCCTGTGGAGCTGCTGATAGGTCCAGACCACTGACCTTGCAATTAATAAACCAGCCTTTAACCATTGTGCCTCTGGTTGTTGTTGATGATTCTGCGCTATCAAGTTGGAACCAGCCAGTAGTTGACTCTCCAGCAGATTTTTAGAAGCTATAAATAGCATATGAAAATTTCTGATAGAGTGACTTACAGATTCAGACTCCTTGCCTTTGGGTGGGCAGCACAGCTTCTTATCCCTATGCCTCCAGAACTTCCTCCTGTATCTTTAACTGTGAGGGTGTAAGGTTATCTTTAAAAGTATAAAGGTGAACAGTGGAAAATTTTTCCTGAAAAATGCAATAACCAAAATAAAAACTCAGGACAGAGGACTGAGTTCTGGAATTTATTGAGAAAGTTCAGTAGTTAAAAAACAAACTGTAACACATCCAAACCCCTCAGATAGCCCAGTTATAAAATGAGCAAAGAAATGAATACATATCACTTAAGAAGATAACACATGCAAATAAATACATGAAAAGATGTTCAGCATCATTAGTTGTCGTTTGTTATGGGCTGTTGAGTCGCTTGGAACTCATAGCAACCATATGCACAATTGCTCTGAACCCTGTCCTATTCTGAGCCAATCTCACTGTCCCTGACACCCTTATCCTCCTTACCTCAGTTACTGTGTCAGTCCATCTCATCCTTGGTGTTCTGTTGTGCTGTCCCTCCATCCTTCCAAACATGACATCCTTCTGCAAGGACTGGTCCCTCCTGGAAACATGCCCAAAGTATATGAGACGTACCTTTAAAATCCTTGCATTTAAGGAGCAGCTTGGCGGATAAACTTGATAGTTCTCTTGGCAGTCTATGGTATGTTCAATATTTTTCTCCATTAATTGCTAGGGACATACAAATGAAAAATCACAATTATCTATCACACTCCGTTCCAAATGAAAGTGAAAAGTAGTGACAATACCAAATTCTGGTGAGGATGTGGAGTAACTTGATTTCTTGTATTTGTTGGTTGGAATCTGGAAAATAATTTGACAGATTCTAGAAAAAGTAAACACATACTTTTAAAAAAAGGGACACATACATAATCTGTTTAAGTGAAAGCAAAATACAGTCTGAAAAATGATGTTGTGTATGCTGTTGAGTTGGAACGGACCCACAGCTGACCCTGAGGTGGATTTTCAGAGGCAGTAAATCACACAGGAGATTGCCCATCCTTCTTCTATGGAGCAGCTGGTGGTTTCCAACCATGTACCTTTGAGTTTGTAGTGCAGCTTCTTACCATTAGGTCACCAGAGCTCTCTGAAAGTCTGAAAGATAAGATGTTAAAACTTCTTAGACTTTGATTGAAGATAATCCAACCCCAAATACCTGTAGTAAAATTTATAGTGCCATAATACTAAAACATTGAATTTTTAATCAGTAAATGATCCTTTTATTATCATACAATAACTTTAAATAATTTTGAAAATTTTTGAGTGAAAGTTTTAAAATCATATTGCATTTTAACTAATAATCAAACATTAATTTTTACATGGTAATATTTTGGTTGTTGTTGTGTATTGTAGAGTTGGAATTGACCCACAGCTGACCCTCCAGAGGCAGTTAATCGCACAGGAGGAGATTGTCCATCCTTCTCCCATGGAGCAGCTGGTGGCCTCAGACCACATGCCTTTAGGATTGCAGTGCAGCTTCTTGCCACTAGGCCACCAGAGGTCCCTAATATTTTGGTTGTAACAGGGTAATATTTTCATTAGGATCTAGATTGATAAGGGCGTCATATAGTAAGTTTAGATATTATCAGAAATACTTTTTTAATACTATAAAGTGACCACTGTTGCAATTATAAAATTATATGCAGCTTTTTTAGAGTTGAATAGTAAAGAGGTTTGGCTCTAGGTAAGAAAATAAAAGTTTATCAAATTTCATATTCAGTTCATTACACCTGGTGAAATTAAGAAGTGCAATATTCAAGGGAGCTTTGGTGGCCTAATGGTAAGAAGCTGCACTGCAATCCCAGAGACACGCTTTTTGAATCTACCAGATGCTCTGCTGGAAAAGGATGGGCCATCTCCTCCTGTACCATTTGGATCTGATTTGACAGTACACACACACACACACACACACACACACACACACACACACACCCTCCCTTAAAAAAAGAAGGCTGCATAGTGAAGTGGACTTGGGGGGAGGGATTGTATAACAATGAAAGAATTTTTCTTTTCAAAGAGAAGAGCGAACTGGGGTGAGGGGTGGGCAGGGAGAAAAGTACAACAATGAATTAATGGAAATCCAAAGTCTCTGTAAACTTTCATTAAAAATATTACACACACACACACACAAAAGGTGCCATATTCAAACTTTTAATTTTAGCTGTGCTAGCTCCCCAGAAGGCCCTGGTTGATGCAGCTAGTTAAGTGTTCATCTCCTAGCTGAAAAGTTGATGGTTTGAATTCGCTCAGAGCTTAGAGGATTCTTGGAAAACAGGCCTGGTGATCTTGGAAACACTGTGTGCGGTTCTGCTTTGCTCATGGTGAGGTTGCTGTAAGTTGGAGCTGACTTGACACAATAGAAACAAACTTGCCCAAAATCTTGTGTCTAAATATAAAAGTTTACACTTTAGGTAACAAAAGGCAAGTTCTTTTTAGTAAAATCATCTAGCTAGCGAGAGAATTCTGAATGTTATGAAACCATAAAGAGAAATAATCAGTTAATGATTAGAAAAAAAAAATAAGTCCATTTCAGTTAAAGTTCTACAAGGCAAACTTTGTCTGAAAAGGGGTTCAGATAGGAAATATTTAAGACTTTAAACCACATAAATCTTGTCACAAATTTGGTTTTGTTTTTTTATTTAAAAACTCTTCATGGTTCACTAGCTGCAAAACAAACAAACAAGCAAAAATGGACTGGATTTAGTTGAGTTTATCTGTGCAGGTCTGTCCTGTAAAGGTGAGGGTGCTCTTTGGAACCAAGGGTGACAAAACCCTGTCTCACATACTTCGGGCATGTTGTTAGCAGGGGCCAGTCCTTAGAGAAGGACAAAATGCTTGGAGAGGTGGATAGGAGGCCCTCAACGAGATGGATTGACACAATTGTAACAAAGGCTCAAGTGTTGGAGATGGTGAGGAAGGCACAGGACAGCACAGGGTTCAGATCCATTGTTCATAGAGTTGCCAAGAGTTGAATATGCAATGTATCTTAATTGCCAGTTAACTTACTTGAAGGAGTGTTTTTTTTGTTCTTGTGGGTTTTTGTTTGTTTTTAGAGAATAAAACTCAGTTCTCTTAAAAAAAAAGATTAATAATTTCTAATCCTCCCCAATTGTGTAGGTTTATTATATAAAGTCATTTCTACAAAGTTAATCTCTGTGTTAATTGATCAACAATTTAGCAGTATGAATAGTTCATTATTTAAGATGTATCTTGGGTTTTTTTCTTGTCTGGCTTTATTGTTATCCAATTTGTTGCTTATCATGGAGGTTTTAAAAAAATTTCTTTTGTATGGTTTGCATACAAAAAGAAGTTTCTGGGTTTGGTTTTTTATTTATTTTATTTATTTTTTTTGGGGGGTGCTTTAAACTCTTAGAAATAGATAAGAGGTGATTATGTCAAAGATACATGTTAGGTTTCTACAAGTTCTGTAGTAGATTCTATGCTTTCCACGGTATCTCACTTTTGATACTGTGATTTCTTGTGACATGCATAAATGTTACCTTCGTAATTCTTCTTTACCATGCCAAATCTTCAGCCTTAATTTAATGCCCTAAAAGAGCTTGAGAAAAAAAGTGCTCACTGGAAGCAGGAATGGCATCCACTTCCTAAATAACATTGCCTCTGGAAACTCTGTGAACTTTGATAAATGCTGATAGTTGTGTAGGGGCTTCAGGCCTTTTGTTCATAGGTTCGCTATGAGTCATGCTTGACTCGAAGGCAATCAACAACAACACTTAATCATAGTTAGTAAACCTTTGGCTGTATCAGAAAATCATATTTAAATACTATTTCAGAGGTTCAGAAAGGAGCCCTGGTCACACAGTCATTAAATGCTTGGATACTCACTGAAAGGCTAGTAGTGGTTTGAACCTGCTCAGCTGCCCCATGGGAGAAGGACCAGCCAATCTGCCTACATAAAGATTAGAACTTGGAACACTATGTGGCAAATTAAACCCTGTCACATAAGGTGGTTGTTAGTCGAAATCAACTTGAAGGTAACCACCAATAACAAAATATTCAAAAGATATTTTTCTATGAGCCTTGAAGTTATTATTAAGGAGGTGATTTGAAGATTTTGGAGTAGTCTATCTTTGAAATAAATGTCAAAACATCCTCAGGTAATTACACTGAAAGAAATTACATCAATCTGTATATGAATTCTAGAGGATAAACTATTCTAAGGCATTCAAGGAGCATTGAAAATGTTTTTATAGAAATAAATGAGTGCACTTTTCATGTCTTTATTAGAATGTGAGCTCCCTAAGCTCAGGGGCCTTGATTTGTTTTGTTCACTGCTGCATTCACAGTACTAGAACAATGCCTGACATATAGGAGATAGTAAGTATTTGTTGCATGGATGAATGTGTAATTCTTATCTACTCATCAACATAATTTCTTTTATTTATACTGTGGTAACTTAATTCTGTTAATTGTGTAAGACTGAAAATAATAACAATTTTTATAAATAAGATTTCCATTTAAAAAGTCAATAAGATTAAAAGCTGATTTCCCAGTTATTTTGTTTTATTATTAATTACACAAATAAGCTTTTTTAACAATGTACCTGCCATTTTTATCTCTTTTTTCTTAGCTATTCTATTTGAATGTGTCCATACAGTCTATTCTATTTATCCTAAATCGGAATTACTTGAGAAGGCTGCTAAGTGCATTGGAAAATTTGTCCTATCCCCTAAAATAAATCTCAAATATTTAGGTAAGATAATTTATTATTTTGACACAGTTTACAAAGAGAGCTTTTGAGATATTCTGAGTCTTTTTCTCAAGTTCCTTTGTATAATACAGTCTTTGTTTCTAGGACTCAAGGCTCTTACCTACGTTATCCAACAGGATCCTAGTCTGGCCCTTCAACATCAGATGACAATAATTGAATGTTTAGACCATCCTGATCCCATTATTAAAAGAGAGGTAAACTGGTATTTTGAATAATTTACCTAAAATATTTTATAAATCTTTAAACTTTTCATTGATATTAGAGAGATTCCAAGTGCTGGTCAATGTATAATGTGTATTTTAACTTCTGAATGTGTTTTATTCTTCCTATTGAAATTTAAGGAACTTTTATAAAAATTTGTTTTGTCTGTAACCATAGGAATGTTCTTAAAAATTGTGAGTTGGAGTGGTGAATTTTAATTACAAGTATGGATTCATTAGCCTCATTATTTGGTCCTACTATTGTACTAGTAAAAATTCTTTAAACTCATTGTCATTGAGTTAGACTTTACTCATAGCTGACCCACCAGTGGGTTTTCTAAGGCTGTAAATCGCATGAGAGGAGATTGTTCATTATTTCCCTTGATGTGGCTCGTGAAACCACCAGCCTTTGGGTTGGCAACACAACCATGTATTGACTAAACCACCAGTTCTCCCTGTCGTTAAGTATCATGGAGATCGAACCGTATAATAGCTGATGCTTCAGCACCTTTCCAGAGGCAGTAAATCACATGAGAGAAGATTGTCCATCTTTCACCCCCCGGGGCAGCTGGCAGATTCGAACCACATGCCATTGGGTTGGCAGCATAACTCCTTGCCTGTCTCAACCAGGAAGTTCCCTAGTATATTAATGGGAAACCTGGATTTTACTCCCAGGTCTTCTGTTTGTACAATTTAAGATGTATTACTATTATATAATTTAAGATGAATGTTTTTTTATTTTCATGAGTTCATTTACTCCCTATTGTAGGTATAGAAATGATGAAAGAATTAATAAAATGTTTTAAACTTATGGAAGGAAAAATGCTTATTTAGTTTTATTCTTGTAAAATTACTTCAGGGTTAATTAGGTATTTATGTTAAATATTTTTATTTTTCATGTCTATGTAATAAATTTGTGTTACTATAGAGAAATTATCTGTCTTCATTTAAAGTGCTTTATGAGACTTAGTTAAGAGGAGTGAAAAATTCATTTTTTGTTTTAGAAATAATAAAAATAAAGAATCTAATTGACATAACAATCATAAAAGCAATGAGTTAAAATAGTTTATTGTGAGAACTCTGTCTTGCATTAAACAGTTAAAATATTTTAAAGTATCTAAAAGGTTATCAGTTTTGAACTTTAAAAGGTATTTATATGGTTTTGAGAGCTAGGCTTCATATTTTAAACTTCTAAAAATAGACATTTGTCTTGAGTAAATCTGAGAAGTCCAAAATTTACTCATTTTTGTATGTATGCTTATTAGAAAAAGTGGAAGGATTTTAGGGGGTAATGACAAATATAATGCTCTTCTACTTTTGGCAGAGATAAGTGATATGGAGCATGCATTTTCTTTGTGTAGTTGACTTCTTGTTTGCACAGAGTTTGATTTAGGTACAGGCTCTTATTATAATAAGTATTGGTTTGTTATTTAGAGATGAGAAATCAGAGGGGTAAACTTTCTAATTTATCATTCTGATATGTTTGAACTGTTTCTCGCCTTGAGAAAGTAGTTTGAATTCTTTGGAGAAGGTGCTGAGTGTCAGAGATAACCCAAGAAAGTATTATAGTATTATCTTCTCAATGCTCTTTTCCCTGCTAACCTCTAGCATGATATGGCAAGAATTTTGATTCCTGAGCTGTAACTTGATGTGTTGCTTAGGGCTGAGAGTATTCTTTACTAGTTTATATTACCTTTCTTTTCTATGATGTTATTAAGTGCCATTGAGTTGGAACTGACTCATAGCTAACTCTCCAGTGGGTTTTCAGTGGCTGTGAATAGCCTTACAGACCACCTGGTGGATTTGAACAGTCTGCCTTGGGTTTGACAGTGCAGCTCCTTTAAGCCACCAGAGCTCCCTCTCTTTTATACAGGGAGAGGTAAAATAAGGAGGAGCTACAGAGCTGAACAGAAAGGCCCTCTCAACATGTAATCCTCAACACTATCCCCATCTAATCCTGAAAACACTAAATTACTTGATCTTGGAATTAGAAATGAATTTGGTATAGATTATCTCAAAATGCATAATGTCCGTTATCTACAGGAAATGTATCTGAAACAGCTTTATAAATGGAAAACATGATAGGAGACTCGTGTGTGTGTGTGTGTGTGTGTGTGTGTGTGTTTAATGTAGTTAAGAAATAAATAGTTTGGTTTTTAAAATTTTTCAAATATGTAGTTCTTTATACTTAAGGGAATGACTGTAAGAATGGCATGTGGAAATGTTCTTGCAGGTAATATTGTTGATCTTAAAATACTAATAAATGAGGTCTCATATTGATTGCTGGAAACTGATATTTTTGAACTTCAGTCTTGAGACTTAGAAAGCTAGACAAATAGGAGACTACTCTTCATTTCACTTGAGAGAGCAAGAGATATGTTCTTTAACATTGAGGGAGTAGCTTTTAAAATAAGTCTACCTTGATAACCTGAGATTTTGAATGCAGACAATACAAGGATTTAAAATACTTGAACCATCAACTTTTTTTCTTAAGTATAGCCAGAATGCTCTTTATTTTTTTTTTAATTTGTTGATGGGTTAAATATTTTTCTTTTTTTTTTATTAAATTTTACTCATTTTCATGAACATTTACAGAGATTTTGGGTTTCCATTCATTCATTGTTGCACTATTTTCTCTACCCTCCCCCCCAGTTTGTTCCTCTTCACCCCCCCCTTGAAAGTCTGTTTTAATTGTCCCATTGCCACAGTGCTTGTCGAAACCAGTTCTGATTAATCTCCTTTGTCAGTGTGTCCTTTGCCATTCCCTATCACTACTCCCTGAGAGAGACTTCAACCTGATTCATAAGGAAAAGGGGATGGCGTATTCTCTTAGCTACTTCCTGCTGAAAAGGTATGGTGTAGGTTTCAGGGTGAAGATCTTCTCTCACTACTCTAAAGGGCCCCTTTGGCAATAGAAAACACGTAGACTATTGTAGAGATTGATTTTGGAATTTAGATGCACTGTTATCAATTGTGCTTAGCCGTACATGTTCATTCCTTGAAGATGTATCATGGAAGTGTTGCAGCCTAGAAGACACAAATTTAACTAACAAGTTAAAAGTACATGAGTCAAAAATTAAAAAGCAATAATATTCCAAGTAGAGGTTCTAATAGTGGCACAAATCAAGTTACAGAGGGAAGGTAGTTCTTACAATAAAAGGCTTATTGACTAGCACTTTGTCTATTATAGTATAAAAGTTAGGAACCACAAGATGTAGAGGCTCAACTATGTCATTTATTGTTCTTAAGTCCTGGACCAAATTCTGTCTACCTCTGGGTTGTTTTAGAACCATCAACTTTTGTCCATCTGTTAGAGGCCACTTGCCTTTACTGATCACATTATTAAATGAGAAGTAAACCCACTCATGTGCTGTCTTCTGTTTCTGAGGGAGTATGGGAAGTAGTGTGAAGGATTTTGTGTAACTACCTATCCTCAAGGGAGTTCTTGTAGTTTACTGGATACAGAGTTGTGCTGCCAATTCACAGGCTAGTGGTTTGAATTCACCAGGTACTCTGGAAGAAAGATAGGCAGTCCCCTCTCATGCCATTTACAGCCTCTGAAAACCTCCTGGAGCATCAGCTGAGTTGGTTCCGACTGGATGGTGTATAACAACAATAACTACCTGTGCTTTTGTTTATGTAAGTAATTAGATTTAGATGCTGTTACATTTTTTCAAAATAGAAATGTTTAAAAAGTTTTAGTCCTTATATAGCTTGTCGTGTACAAATGTCAGGTCATATTCAACTATCTCTGTAAAAAAGACTTGTTTTGAAATGAATTATATTTTATTGGTCATAATTCTTTTTTTTTACCGTAATTTTATCTTTCTCAAGTTTTATTTTAGTTAATGTTAAAATCTTATTTTCTTGAGCCCGTGTTAACTCAATGTTGAGTAGGTTTACATTAAAGTAGAAGAATCAGCTGTATTATAAACCTATATATTACTGTCATTTTAAAAATTTTGTTATGAATAATTTTGTAATACTGTTTAATTTCTTTTCTTTATACAGACTCTGGAACTTCTTTACAGAATTACTAATGCACAAAATATAACTGTTATTGTCCAGAAGATGCTTGAATATTTGCATCAGAGCAAGGAAGAATATATCATCGTGAATTTGGTTGGCAAAATTGCGGAGCTGGCTGAGAAATATCCTTTGTTGGAACCATGAATCATAAAATACATTTAGTTACACAATGACTTTAGAAAAATTGTTATAGATATTGCTACTCAAGAGGTTAGAAACCCAGGAATAGCTCCCATATCTGATGTTTATGTTTTTCTTGTCAAAAATAGGAATTTGCAAAGACTTCGTAGGGCACTGCTTTCTTTTTTCTTTTCATTTGATTGGTTGATATTATGAGCAGGAACATGAAGATAAAGTAACTTGTATTTGGTTCCTTTTCCCTCTAGCTCTTAGACCTTACTTACTTTCCAATTAAAATTCTGTTTTATTTTTATTGAAAATTTAAAACTTGTATCATTTCCACATTATGTTGGACATAGGCAGTCATAATAAACAGTTGGGATTCATTCACAGTTTACTTCACATTTAGATGTCAAAAGAATCTCACTAAGTTATGTTGTGTACCATTAAGTCGGAACTGACCCATAGCTGACCCTCCAGTGGGTTTTCAGATACAGTTAATCACATGGGAGGAGATACCTTATCCTTCTCCCCCCGAGCAGCTGGTGACCTCCAAGCACGTACCTTCGGGTTGCAGCACAGCTTCTTGCCACTAGGCCATCAGAGCTCCCTACTAAGGACTAAATTATAGGGACATGTAATTCTTTTAAACATATTTATAATTTTTTTTTAAAAGAGTGGATGATAGTAAATTATCTTGGAAATTGCTTAAGACTATTTTTGTCAAGAAATAGTTTTGTCCTAGCCATTGCTATAACTCTGGCCTGTAGAATCATAAAATTTTAAAATGGAACAGGAACAGATTAGACAAGAGGTTAAACAACCTGTTCAACTAAACATAACACAACATTTAATCTCTCTGAAGTACATATAATTTTCCATTTTTTAAATTTGTTCCTAGTTACATAATTGAGATCTAGTGGCGTAGTAGTAAGGAGCTGTACTGCCAGCCAAAAAGTACAGGGTTCAAATCTACCAGCTTCTCCACTGGAGAGAGATGGGTAATCTTCCCCCTGAGCAGTTTTCTGCCTGTGAAAACCTCTGGAGGATCAGCTATGAGTTGGTCCCAACTTGATAGTACATAAAAACACGTTAGATAATCAGTGACTTTCAATTACTGCACATTTATTAAATGCCTATTATAAGCACAGAGAGTCTTGTAGGTATGGTGGATTAAATGTTGGGTTATTAACCAAAAAGTTGTTGGTTCAAATTCAACGACTCTGCAGGAGAAAGATGAGTCAGTTGGCTTCTGTAAAGATTCCTTATGAAGAAATCCTGAGTCAGTTCTGCTCTGTCCTATAAGGGTCTTCACATTTTAGAATTGATTGGACAAGCTATGAGTTTGGTTTGAGTACTATATGCAAGGCACAGTAGTACCTGGTGACGTGAAACTAGCTTATTACTAATAAATTTCAATGAAATAAGCTTTTATTGGAAATCTTATTTATATAAAGGCAGAGTACTGGAAAATTATTTCTAGAAGTTAAATGTAAAAATGTTTACCAAGGGTGAGTTAAAAGTCTTTTCAAAGATACTGCATAAAGGATAATTTTAACAAGTGATATTTGGAAATGTATGTCTTCTTGACTCTATTGACACATATGCCCCTGGTAATGCCTGGTTTATTCAGACAATGAATGCTGTATTTTCAGTGGGAGGAGATGTAATGCATCCTGATATTCCTAGTAACTTCCTGAGACTGCTAGCAGAAGGTTGGTAAACAGCTGCATTCTGTAAGATTTTTTATATGAAATGTTTTTATTGCAAATTCTTTAGGGAAATTTAGTAGAAATTAAAATGGCACAATTTCTTTGTAGGTTTTGATGATGAAACAGAAGATCAACAATTAAGACTTTATGCAGTTCAGTCTTACCTCACTTTACTAGATGTGGAAAATGTGTTCTATCCACAGAAATTTCTTCAAGTTATGAGTTGGGTGAGCAAAATACACTACATAATCAATTTTAGAGCATATTTTTTTCATAGAAACCACATACTGTTGATGTTGTTAAGGTGTCATGGTGTTGACTAGGACCCAGAGCAAGCCTATGAACAACAGATACGAGCCTTGTGTTATCCTGCACCGTCCTCATGGTTTCTGTTATCCTCAAGCCCATGCTTACAGTCACTGTGCCAGTCTCTCTTGTTGAATGTCTTCCTCTCTTTTGCTGACCCTCTACCTTTCCCAGCATGGTGTCATTTTCCAAGAACGAGTACCTCCTGACAATATGCCAAAAAGATGTGAGATGAAGTTTTGCCTTCCTTGCTTCCAAGGAGCACCTTGGCTACACTTCTTTGTTCTTTTGGCAGTCCATAGGCTCTTCTTCCTCTTCTCCAGCACCACAATTAAAAGGCATTGTTCCTCTTCGATCATCCGTAGGCATTGTCCAACTTTCAAATATATAGGAAGCAATTGAAAAGAACAGTGGATTGAATTAGGCACACCATAGTCTTTAAACTGACATCCTTGCCTATTATTGCTTTGGAGGTGTTCTTGAGTTCAGATTTTCCTAGTTAGCAACCTTTTGATTTCTTGACTGCTACAACTTGGTGTTGATTGTAGATCAAGTAATAGGAAATTGTTGACAACTTCACACTTTTTTCCATCTCTCATGATTTGCCTTTTGTTCCATTGGTGAGGATTTTTGTTTTCTTGATGTTGAGATGCTATTTGAGACTATAATCTTTTATCTTCTACAGTAAATACTCCAAGTCCTCTTTCTTTTTTCTGCAAACAAGATAGTTTGATCTATGTAACACAAGTTGTTAATGATTCTTCCTCCAATCCTTATGCCACATTCTTCTTCAGATAGTCCAGCTTCTTTACTGATTTGCTCAGCATGCAGATTTATTAGCTATGGAGAAAGGATTCATTCCTGACCCACACCTTTCCTGGTTTTGAAACCATGCAGTATTCCCTTAGTGTAGTATGTTTTCTTCTGAAATTATTCACTGATACTCCATCAACCCCTTTGGCAGGCAGTTAACTCTTATTGCCAGTGGCTGCATTCTATCATTTAACTATCCTTTATTCTTTCTTTCTACTATCTTATATGTTTAGTTTTTTAAGTGTAAGTATATGTTTCAATAACTCTCCGTGTTTATGACATATTTGTTGTATTTCCTGTGTGAGAATTCATTTGTGAATATTCACTATACTGGGCCGTTAGTTGTTTTAAGACAACACATGTTTATTATCTCACAGTTTCTGTGGCTCAGTAGTCCAGGAATGGCTTACCTAGGCTTGTTGTTAGGTCTCATAAGGCTTCAGTGAAAGTATTGGCTGGAATTGCTGCTCTCTCATTTGAACCTTGACAGGGGAAGGATCATCAACTCTGGTCGATGACAGAATTTAGTTGCTTGTGTATATAGTGCTGAGCACTTAGATTATTACTCGCACTTGTAGAAAAGCGCCCTGGTAGCATAGTGTGTTATAATGTTAGACAGCTAAGAAACTGAAAGGTCAGCAGTTTAAATCTACCAGCCACCCTATGAAAGAAAGGTGGGCAGTCTCCTATTAAGACTTGCAGTCTTAGAATCCCTGATGGAGGAGTATCAGGAGTCAGAATTGACTCCTCAGTAGCGAGTTTGACTTTTTTGTGTGTTAGCACTTAAAACCTGCCGTCAGTTTCTTGTCACATGTCTCATGTCCTTCCATGAGAGCTTGCTTCATTAAAACCAGCAAGGGTCTTTTCAAGACAATTTTATGAATTGTAGTTGCACATAATTTGCTATATCCTTTTGTATATTATACATGACAGGGAACAAGCCACAGGTTTTACCCACACTCAGAGGATCTCACATGACATGGATTTCATGAAGTGAGAATCATGAGATTACTCTAGAGTCTCTACCACATGTGCATATTAGTAAGTATTATAGGTGTTGCTGCATGATTGTCTTACAGACATATTTGCCAGATATTGTCATTCCTCGAGTCCCTAAGTCCTTAGTGGTTTGCCTTTTCTCCATTGTTCTTAGTCTTTTCTGTCTGATACATATAATGTTCAAGGTTTTTAAGTATACTTAGCAGAAAAAATAGGGAAAAGTACATCTACTCAAACTTTCTAAAGCAGAAGTTCATTGTCCATTTTGAACTTGGAGTTTCCCTTTATAGATATTTTCCATGTTTTTTTTTCTAGAAATTATTTCAACTGCTTAAGGATCAAACTTAATTTAGTCCTGTTTCTTCTTTCTTCTTTCTTGCTGCTAGCTATAAATTCATCTTTTACTTCTCTCCCACTTTTCTCTTTTTCTTGCTGCCAGAAATATGAAGCTATTCCATAAATACTACTTAGCTAAGACTCACACTCATTAAGGTATGTTTATTAGTTATTCTTAGACTTCTAGGATTCAATGTCACCGAAATAAAGTAGAAGTTAAAAAGCGATATATACTATAGTTTATGTCCTTTAATGTCTATACTGTGACCCATCTACAGCAGGATCTCTTGATACTAGTTTAGAATGTATGTATTAGATCCCCACGGCAGCTAAACTATTGTAATCCTTGAGGATGGAGTCTAGAAACGTGTATTGCCATCAACCATCTCAGGAGACTTTTAAGCATATATAGCATATGAAAACCACTTGTTTAAATGTTTATTTAGAGTGCTAGTAAAAACCAATAACCAGCTGTTTGAATTCAGAAGAAATTTACATTGATGTATGCATTGTTAAAAACAAAGATTAGGAAACCTTTTTTTCAAAAACAGATTTTTATTTCTTAATATAGTTTGGAACCTAAAATTTGTAATACATTTATCTAAAACTTTCTTCTCTGTGGACTATTTTTAATCTAGATTGAGTATTTTGCTTAGTAGAGTTTGCTGTAGAATTTGATATTTGTGTATAACTACTTCTATGTTTTATTTATAGGTATTGGGGGAATATTCCTACCTTTTGGGTAAAGAAACACCTGAGGAGATTATTGCCAAGCTTTATAAGTTACTTATGAATAGCTCCGTTTCTTCGGAAACAAAAGCTTGGTTAATTGCTGCTGTGACCAAGTTGACACCCCAAGCACATTCATCTGACAAAGTTGAGAAGTTAATCCAAGAATTTACCATATCTTTGGATACATGTTTGAGACAACATGCATTTGAATTAAAACATTTGCATGAGAATGTAGAACTTATGAAGAGTGTGTTTCCAGTTGATAAGAGTTGTGAAGACATTATGGTAAGGCATTTTTGTTCCTTCTTATAAAAATTGCGTTATATTTAAATGTAGATGTAGAGTAATTCTTGCATTTGTTTTACAGTTTCTTTTCTTTTTTGTGTCTGTGTACAGTCAAATGGGATCTGACTGGTACAGGAGGAGATTGTCCCTCCTCCTCTAGCAGAGCATCTGGTGGATTCGATAATTCTTGCATTTGTGATATATTAGGAATATCCCAAAATTTAGTATCTTTATCACTTCAAATAAAGTTGGTATTTTTCTCACATTAGGCTGAGAAGGAAGAAGTCAGAAATGTCTTTTATTTTGATCTTTTGAACTTCTATATCCTAAGTAATTTTGTTCTTTTTTTAAATTAGAATTTTTTAAAAATGTCTCCATTTTATTTTATCTTTTCTGTAACTTCAGCTATTTTTAGAATCTGACTACCTAGCTTTCTTTGTCTTAACTTGCTTCCAGCTCTTTTGCCCAGAGTGCTCAGTTACCACTTTCCCTCTTAATTCATATTATTCTGTTTTCAAAGATGTATGTGATTGAGAAAATTTCCAAAGAGAAATAAAGTTTGTTCAGATTGCTATGTGATAGTTGTCACATAGTTGAGAAACAGGAATTGGTGTCACTTAGTTGAGAAAGAGAAAAACATTTGTAGTATTTCCACTAATTCTGAGCTGTATTTCCCTGGTTTATATTCACAGTTTGTGTTCATTGGTTTTTTCAAGTAGTTCTTAAAGTTAGAGGCCTTGCCTTAATATTTGATAGGCATTCCACAGGATGTTGGAATCATGAATGAATCTTCTATACAGAGTATTAAACTCTTATTGTTTTGTACCATTGAGTTCAGATCTACTCATAGCTGACTCTCAAGTAGATTTTCAGGGGCTGTAAGTCACATAGGTAGGCATTGTTCATCTTTCTCCTGTAGAGCTGCTGGTGGATTTGAACCATGTACTTTTAGGTTGGCAGTGTGACTCCTTAACACTAGACCACCAGAACTCCTTAGTACTAAATGAGATAGATGGTATATTCTTCCTTGCTCATGATAGAGATAGCCTAGCCCTTTTGCTTTAAGAATTTTGCTGAATATTATTGACATTAACAGAAAGATGGAAACAACCCAATTGTTCATCAGCAAATGTGTGAATGGAGAAACTTGGATGGTGGTGGTAGTGGTGGTTGTTTTGTACTGTAGAGTCTAAACCAACAAATAGCTGACCCTTCAGCAGGTTTTCAAAAGCAGTTACTAGCATGAGAGGAAAGTGCCCATCCTTCTCCCTTGCAGCAACTGGTGGAATTAAACCACGTGGCTTCTGTTCAAAGTAGCCGCAGCTTCCTGGTACTAGGCCACCAGTGCTCCTATTTTTGCCCATCAGCAAAACTATGGTGCCCAGTAGAATACAACATTGAAAACAATCAGGAATTTGTGAACCACTGAATAACATAGATGAATCTATAAGACATTATGCTGAGTGAAAATAAGTCAGTCTCAAAAGTGTAACAATTGCAAGTATTGTTGTTAGGTACCATTGAGTCAGCTATGACTCATAGTGACCCTATGGATAACAGATCTTCCTTTCCCTATCTTGCATCATCCTCACAGTTTCTAAAATGCTCAAGCCCATTGTTGAAACCACTGTGTCATTCCATCTTGTTGTGAATCTTCTTCTCTAACTCTCCACCTTTTTCAGCATGATGTCCTTTTCCAAGGATTGGCACCTCTTGACAACATACCTAAAGAATGTGAGGCCGAGTTTCACCATCTTTGACTCTAAGGAGTACCCTGGTTGCACTTCCTTCAAGAAAGACTTGATTATTCTTTTGACAGGCTATCCAATATTCAGTATTATTCTTCAGCATCACAACACAGAGGCCTCAATTTTTCTTCTGTCATTAGTATTGATTGTCCAACTTTCAGATGCCTTGAAGTACTTGAAAATACTATGGCTTAGATCAAGTACACCTTAAGTCTTTAAACTGATACGGTTCCTCTTTAGAACTATAGAGGGATCCTTGATGTCAGTTTTGCCCAATGTAATACCGCATAATTTTTTTACTGCTGTTACCCTGAATGTTGATTATGGATCCAAACAAGATAAAATTGTTTACAACTTCAGTCTTTTCTCTATCTTGTGTTGCCTGTTGGTCAAAGGTGAGGAATTTTGTTTTCTTGATGTTGAGATAAAATCCATATTGCTGTCTTTGATTTCTGTAGTAAGTGCTTCAAGCCCTTCTTCACTTTCTGACAGCAATGTTGTATCATCTACCTAACACAGGTTTTTGATGAATCTTCCTTCAATCCTGATACCACATATTTCTTTATAGAGTTAAGCTTCTCAAATGATTTGCTCAGCAAACAGATTGAATAGGTATGGAGAAAAGATACAACCCTGATAGACATCCTTCCTGATTTTAAACTGTGCAGTGTTCATTTGCGCTGTTTGGATAACAGCCTCTTGGTCTAGGTTTCACAGGAGCATTCTTTAAATGTTCTGGAAACACTTAAAGACACTTCTTAGTATTAACCATAACTTGTATGATCCATACAGTCAAATGCCTTTGCATAGTTGATAAAACACAAATAAACATCTTTCTGTTGTTCTCTGCTTTCAGTCAAGATCCATCTGGCATCAGCAGTAATGTCCCTCATGTCATGGCCTCTTCTGAATCCAGCTTGAATTTCTGTATATTGTAGAAGACTGCTATTATAAAAAAGCTAAAGAAAAGTTTGCATGGAAAGAATCATAATTGATTATTCTAAGGAAAAAATATCCAAAGGAATAAATATCATGCATAGTTGATTATTCTAAGGAATAAGTATTTCCCTCTTGTTGTTCCTCTTAGAGGCCTGACTGTTGTTTAGATAAAAGTTCAGCAACATGGGTGGTTTTAGCTCCAGGCTTGAAGGTGTCTAAAGACCATGCGTCTATGGTCATATCACCATGAACTCTCTTGATCTTGTGTGATCTTGGAAGCTAAGCAGAGCTGGATCTGTTTAGTACTTGGATTGGAGGCTGCCTGGGAATACTAGATGATCTAGGTTTTTTTAGCTCTGGGAAAATAGTCTGTTGTGTTGTGCTGGTAATTGAAAGGTCAGCAGCTCTGTTGACCAGCAGCTCTGCGGGAGAATGATAGACATTCTTCTCTTAAGATATGTGACTGGGGAAGAACACGGTTCTGAATGTGATTGTTTGGTACTATGTGCTGTTGAGTCTGATCCAACCCATAGCTGAGTTTCCAGTGAGTTTTCATAGGGAGTAAATTGCATTACCCGTCTTTATCCTACAGCACAGCTGGTGAATTCAAACTCCTTACCTTTGAGTTGGCAGCACAGCTGTTTACCACTGGACCGCAAGGGCTTCTCCTCAAAGTAGAATCTGCTTTAGTTGCACAGATGAAGTAAAGCTTTCAGCAAATGAAAGAACTTTATTTGCTGATGTGGCAAGCAAAAAGTGGGAGAAATAGCAGCAAACATTTATCAGTAATTGGAACATGGAGAGTATTAAGTAGAGATTTAGGAAACTTGGAAGTTGTTAAAAATGGAATGAATAAAGATTAACATCTTAGGCATTCGTGTGTTGAGATGGCCTAGTGCTGGCCATTTATAATCAGATGATCATGTAATATACTGTGCCAGAAATTACTTATTGAAGACTGATGGAAAAATCATTCAAAAAGAATATTTTGAGATCTGTGTTTAAGCATAATACTGTGAATGATAAGATAGCATCCATATGTAGTTAAGCAAGACCGTTAATGTTATTCAAATACATACAACTATTATTCAGATACATACACCAACCACTAAGGCAAAAAATTAAGTAATTAAAGATTTATACTAATTTTTGAAAATTGCATTAGAACATCAGGAAGTCAAAACAAAGGGGAGAATTACAACAACATGGAAACAGACCTAATGTCCAATCACAACTGAATGGATTGAGAAATTGTGGTACATTAACACAAGGGAATACTATGCAGCACTCAGGACCAATGATTTAGAAAATACTACATAATTTGGGAAAGACTGAAAAGCATTATGCTAAGTGAACTAACTCAGTCTCATAAGGACAAATACTGCATAAAGCCATTATTGTAAAAATAGAAGGATGACTTGTAAAACGTGTATGGTGACTCAAGAGGGGATGGGGTGGGAGCAAAGGGGTGAGGATGGGTAGGGGTGAAACCAAAGGGTTGTACATTTTGGTGGGTAGAGGGAGGGGGGAAATGAAATGGAAAAGATCCAATGGGGACCTGAAAAGACAGTGTAATGATAGACAGTGTTAAATGGTAATTAATCTTATAAAACATGATTGGGATTGATTGTATGAAACGCAATGTGAATGAAGAATAGTGTGAAACACAATGTAGAAAAACTTTGTAAGCAAACAAATAGAAAATAAATAAAAAATAAAAACCCTAAAAAAATACAAAAACAACAACAAAGGGGAAAAATGCTGAAGTAAAAGAAATAAACAGAAGATTTCATAGAGTAGCTTGAGAAGACTAATCAAAGTATTACAACAGAATATGCCAAAAGCTCGAGAATAAAAAGGTAAGAACTCGCTCAGCATTTTCAAGGTTGAAAGAATAGAAAAACAAATTCAGATGTTGAGTTGCAATACTGAATGCCTGCTTGGGCATAATCTTGAATGAACCAGGAAACGTCATAAGACAGTGCAAGGAATACAAAGTCATTCGACCCAAAAGAACTGATTGACATTGAAAAATGTCAGGTAACACTGACTTTCAGTCTGAATTTAATAAAAAAATGTAACCAGGAAGTATTCATAATTGGAATGATTGGAATACAAAAGTTGGAAACAAAGAACTGTAGTTGGAAAATACAGGTTTGGTGATAGAAATCCCAAGATGGAATTTTCTACAATCAATGATTCATTAATGTTAAAAGCCTTTTTAAAAGAACGTAGATTACAGCTATGCACATGGACCGCAAGTGAACTACACAAGAATCATATTCTCTCCACCTGTGGAAGAAGATAGTGGAGAAACTCATAGTCATCACTCAGAACAAGGTGAAAGGCTAACTGTGAGAGAACATAAATTACTCATATGCAAATTCCAGTTTATACTGAATGAAAGCAAGCCTGTAAGAACAATGCAACCTTGAGTTTATCTCACCTGAATTAAAAAATCATCTCAGGAGTAGATCCTATGCATTAAGCACTAAGGATCAAAGACTGGATCAATTGTGGAATGACATCAAAGACATGGTAAATAAAGAAAGCATGGTTATTAAAAACACAGGGAAGGAAAGAGGAAAATGACTGTCAGGAGAAACTCTGAAACTTGTTCTTCAGTGTAGAGAAACCAAAATAAAGACATGAAGAAATCAGAGAGCTGAAAAGATTTCAAAGAGAAGCTCAAGAAGACAAAGCAAAGTATTATTTAGAAATGTACAAAGAGCAGGCATTAGATAACCAAATAGGAGTAACACACTCAGCATTTCATAAGCTGAAAGAACTGGAAAACCAATTCAAGCCTTGTGTTGTAATACTGAAGGATTTTATGGACAAAATCTTGAATGACAGAAAACATCAAGAGAAGAGGAAAGGAATAAACAGTTACTGTACAAAAAAAGGATCAACACTGAAACATTTCAGTAGCATATGATAAAGAACCAACGGTAAAAAAAGAACAAGTTCAGGCTGCACTGAAGGCAAAAAATAAGGCCCCAAGAACTGATGGAATATTAGTTGATAAAGGTCAAGAGAGCTCTGGTGGTTTAGTGGCAAGAAGCTGCACTGCATTCTCAAAGACACATGGTTCAAGGCCACCAGCTGCTGTGCAGGAGAAGGATGGGCAGTCTTTTTCCATGCAATTAATCACCTTGAAAACCTGTTGGAGGGTCAGCTGTGGGTCAATCCTGACTTGACGGTACACAACAGTAACAGAGCCTTGGGTGTGCTCTTTGGTCTATACCAAGAAATGTGGAGACAGCTACTTGGCTTATTGACTGGAAAAGAGCCATATTTGTTCTCCTCCCAAAAACTGATGATCCAACAGAGTGTGGTCATTCTTGAACACAAGTACAATCTTGCTGAAAATTAAAAAAATAAACTGTAATGGTACATTGACAGGGAACTGCGAGACGTTCCAGAGGGTTATTATTTCATAAAGAGGGTTAACAGATGTCAAATGGATCTTGGCTAAAAGCAGAGAAGGATGTTTTGACTATATGGATCATAATAAATTATCAGTAACATTGAGCAGAATGGGAATTCCAGAACACTTCATTGTGCTCATGTGAAACCTGTATAAATGAAGAAGCAGTCTTTCAAACAGTACAAGGGAACGGCATACTTTCAAATCTGGAAAGCTGTGGCAGGGTTGTATAATTTCTCCATACTTTGTATGTTGAGCAAATCATTGAGAAAACTGGATTCTATGAAGAAGAATGTGCTATGTGGATCAGAGGAAGACTCACCCACAATCTGCGTTATGCAGACAACATTCCTTGTGAAAATAAAGAAGATTTGAAGCACTTGACTGAAGAACGTCAAAGATGACAGCTTTCAGTATTATATCTCAGTATTAAGATCAAAGATGACAGCTTTCAGTATTATATCTCAGTATTAAGAAAACAAATCTTCCCCACTGGACTGATGAGCAACATCATGAGAGGTGGAGAAAAGATTGAAGTTGTCTACAATTTCATTTTACTTGAATTCACAATCAACATCTATGAAAGCAGCAGTCAGGAAATCAGATGTGTTGCTTTGGGCATATGGGCAAGGACCTTTTTAAAGTGCTAAAAAGCAAGAATATCAGTTTAAAGACTGAAGTGCCTAATGCAAGCCATGATATTTTCAGTTACTTCATATGTATCTGAAATTTGGACAGTGAGTAAGGATGACAGAAAGAGAACTGATACCTTTTAATTGTGATGTTGGAGAAGAAGATTGAATATTCCAAAAGAACAAACAAACCTGTCTTTGAGAAAGTACAACTGGAGTCCTCCTTAGAGATGGTAGAACATTGTCTCACATATTTTGGGCATGTCACCAGCAGATATAAGTCTTTGGTAAAAGATGTCATGATAGCAAAAGTTAAGACAGTGAAAGAGAGGAAGACCCTTGACAAGAATTGTCATAATAACTGCACCTGTGAGCTTGAGCATGTCCGAGATCTTGAGGATGGCACAGGTAGGGCAGAGTTTTGATCTGTAGTTGATGGGGCCACTGTGAGTTTTAGTCAATACGATGGCATCTAACAATGCCAGCTATTCAGCATCTTCTATTGTGTTTCCTTTCAGAGCAGTTAGCAGTGGTAGCTGGCCATCATCTAGTTTTTGGTGTTGGGGTTGTAAAAGTTGAAGTGAGAGTGGTCCCTTCGTACTTTGAACTGTTTCCATGCATCTTTGGAGTTTTTCTTTGCAACTCTTTTGTTCTAGACTGAGAAAAATCTGTATGTGGCACCTTAAATGCCTGTTTACAAGGTTTTAACATGCTAGTTCTGCTTACCAAAGCAGGATGTAAAGCAGTATCTTTGTGTACTATGATTATGATTGACTTTCATTTGCAGTTGACTTTGCTGTTCCTGAAACTATGAGACTTGAGCTTGTTTATGATGACCAAATAGATTTCACTTTCCCCCCGTTTGCTATATACATAGATGCATTTATAACATATATAGGTAAACATGTAAGAATATCATCTACCAAATCGAGGTATTGCCATTGATGGTGTTCCTTTCACCTGCTTCTGTTGGTCTGCCTGCCTTCCTGTGTATTCATTTATAGACAGGTGCTTGCTGTTACTGTTAATGGAGGATTATGTATGTAATACTATTACCTTTGTTATCTGTAACTCTTATGTGAAAAAAAATTTAGATAAAAGCTAAACAGCATAATTAAATCAAAGATGGTGTTTTAGGTTGAATAATGCTTCCCCGTCCACTGGTATTCCTCATTCTTGGAATCTGTAAATATGTTGCCTTATGTGATAAAGGACTTTTTTGGTGTGCTTAAATTGAAGATCTGTGATTATTTTAGGTTATCCAGGTAAATGTGATATAATTACTAAGGGAGGTAGACGTTCAAGGAAGGCAAAGTGATAAAAAGCAGAAATTGGAATAAATGTGGCCACATAAGTCAAGTAAAGCTGACCCGCAGAATCAGCAAGAGATAAGGATCAGATTCTTTCCTGGGATCTGTAGAAAAAAACAGCTCTGCTAATTCTAGTTTAAGCTGTAGAAAGCTAATAAAGCTACTGTACTTCATATTATGTACATTAGTGTGACCTAGACACAGTGAGAATGGTATTGCATTCATGTTAAGACAAATTTTAACTTCTATCCTGAAGTACAGTGTTGTGAGTGAAAGGATATTATCCATACACATACAAGGAAGACCGGTTAATACTATTATTAAAATCTGTGCTTCTAGAGCTAAAGCTAAAGAGGTGGAAATTGAAGTTTTTAATAAATTTTGAAGTCCAAAATTGACCAAACTTGCAATCAAGATGTATTGATGATAATTAATGATTAGAATACAGAAGTTGGAAACAATGACAAAGGAAGGGTAGGTGGAAAGTCTGGACTTGGTGACAGAAATGAGGCTGGAAAGAGAATGATTGTATTTTGTACATTCAATGATTTATTCTTTACAAATACCTTTTTTTAAAAGAACAGCACAAAATCAGTGATTTTACACCTGAGCCTCACCATATGGACTGCGTAAGAATCAGATTGTCTACATTTGTTGAAGAAATTCCTTGGAGAAGCTCAATATTAGCAGTTGAAATTAGACCAGGTACTAACTGTGGAACAAGCCATCATTTAGACATGTGCAGGTTCAAATTGAAGCTGAAGAAAACTACAGGTCCACAAAGTACTATGTCTATTTGTGCTTTATTAAGTATGCAAAGACATTTGACTGCATGGGTCGTAACAAATTATGAATAACGTTTAGAAGAATGGGAGTTATAGAACACTTGATTGTGCTTGTGCAAAACCTATACCTAGACCAAGAAATTCTTGTGCAAACAGAACAAAAATTACTGCAGGGTTTAGAATTAGGAAAGGTGTGTGTCTGGATTGTATCCTTTCTTCATTTCTTTTTAATCTGTATGCTGAGCAAATTATTTGAGAAGCTGGACTCTAGGAAGAAAAATGTAGAGGAAGACTCATCAAAAACCTTTGTTACATGGATAACACCACCTTTCCTCCTGAAAATGAGGAGGACTTGAAGCACTTGCTGCAGAAGGTTAAGTACTGTAGCCTTCAATATGGATTGCATTGCAACACCAAGAAAACAAAATTCCTTACCATTGCACCCATAGACAACATCATGATGGACAGAGAGAAAAGATTGAGACTCTTAACAATTTCATCTCATGTGGACCCACAGTCAGTACACTTGGTATCAGCAGTCAGGAGAGAAATTGCAGTGGCAAAGTCTGCAGTCAGGAACCTCTCCAAATTATTGAGGAGTAATGATGTTAGTTTGAGGACAAAGGTGCACCATATTCAAGCCATGGTCTTTTCAGTCTCTTCATTTGAGAGCTGGATAATGACTAAGGATACCTTTGAAATATGGTTTTGGGGAAGAGTGCTGAAGATCCCAGGAACTGCTAAATGAACAAAACAGATATGTCTTGGAGAAGGGGCAGCCAGAGTGCTCCATGGAGGCAGAGATGATGAAGCTTCGTATTACATACATGTTGCTAGGTATGTTGCTAGGAGAGGTTATTCCTTGGAGAGGGGTATCATGCTTGGAAAGGTGAAAGGCAACAAAGGAGAGGAAGACCCTCAATCAAGTAGATTGACACAGTCACTGCTGCAATGGGTTTGAGTGTGTCAGATTGTGAGGATGGCACGGGATAGGACAGTGTTCAGATCGGTTGTTTATAGGGCCGACTCAACAGCACCTAGCAACAACAACAACAACAACAGTAGGCTCCTAGTCTTTGGAGAGTAGAAACTTTGTCTTCCTTTGTTTCAGTCATAGGGCCTAACATACCCTAAAGTACTGGTTACTTAAAAATTTGTTCTGTAATGTTGGAAAATTTAACAACTGAAAATTACTTTTATCATTAGATTCTTAATTGATAATTGTGATTATAGATGTTTTAGAAAGCTAAAGACTTTAGTAGCACTTTTCAAACTCAAGTTTCCATTTTTCTCTTAAAGTATATCTAGTTTTAGGATATGTAGACTAAAATATTTGGGTATAGGTCCTTTACTTTTTAAGAGAGAGAGAGTGTGTGTGAGAGAGTGTTTGTGTGTGTGTGTTTTATTTTTTTTTTTCCCGGAGAAGGATAGGCAGCCTTCTCCCGTGCAATTTACTGTCTCTAAAAGCCCGCTGGAGAGTTGACCTGTAGGTCAGTTCCAACTCGACAGAGAGAGAGAGAGAGAGTGTGTGTGTGTGTGTGTGTGTGTGTGTGTGTATATGTATAATATATATTTTTATGTATATTTTATTCTTAATCTTTGCTTTGCTTTAATACAGGTAGATGCTTCGTTATCTTTTCTGGATGGTTTTGTGGCCGAAGGACTCAGTCAAGGGGCTGCACCTTACAAACCTCATCACCAACGCCAGGAGGAAAAGCTTTCTCAGGAAAAGGGTAATTTTTTCCCATTTAATGTAATATGTGTGTGTGTGTGTTTAACACGTTTGGCAATTAACAGTTTTCATTTAGATAATTTAATGACATCAATTATACTAATCATATTTTGCAGCCATCACCAGTATGAAAATGTAATCATGATTTATCGTAAACTAGATTGTGATGACATAATTTTTTGTGTAATTGGTATTATAATCACATAAATAAACAACTGAGGATAATAATTTTAAAAATCTTTTCAATTTAAGTCTTTAAAAAAATATGTTTGTGATTTGTTTGCCCTGCCTGCATTTTTAGATACCTAGGGGCAATAAAGTTAGAAACAGGAGTGGCATCAACTTCCTAAACAACATGCCTCCGGAAACTCTATGAACTTTGGTAAATGTCAGTAGTTATAGAAAGGCTTCAGGCCTTTTGTTCATAGGGTCACTATGAGTCATGCTCGACTTGAAGGGAATCAACAACAACAACAAGAAGGGAATAAAAAGTTAATTTAGAGGTTTTCTAAAGTCACAAGTATGGACACACCAGATAGATAAATACATATATACCAGAGCTATGATTAAAGTCATACTGAGATTTTGAAAGAATTTGAAGATGGTATTATATTGGTCATTGTTGTGAAGGACCGGAACGTTTTAGAAGAAATCATGGTTGCTAGTGAGTTTCATTTCTTACATATGTTTAGATCCTATCCTCAATAAAATACCTGGTCAGTGAAGTTAAAAACAATGAAGCTAAGAAAGGGAAAAATAACTACATCTAAGAAATGTAGTCTGTCAGAAAGAGATTGTTAGCATGAATTTGACAACGGGTAGATTATTGAGATATTGACAAATATGAATATAAATAAAGGGAGACTAGTAAATACACCTCTGCCTCACCTCTGCTCTATCTTTAGGGGAGCTCTGGTGCCCTAGTAGTAAAGAAGCTGCATCGCAGCTTCAAAGATTGGCAGCAGTGGCATAGTCTATAAGCAGTTGTGCTGATAGCCTAAAGGCAGCACCTCTCTAGTGTTCCAGATCCACCAGTGGCTCTGAGGGAGGAAGATGGGCAGTCTCCTTCTGTACACTTTACAGCCATGTGATAGCAGAGGAATAGTGTCCTAGAGAGTGCCCCAACGTGAGGCCCTCAGGTGGAAAGTCACTCAGAATATGATGAGGGTAGAACTGCCACCTCAGAGTAGCGTCTGGTTTAACGATGTAGGCAGAATAAACCTTTCAGCCAGTGAAGAACCTTCCTTTACTGGTGTGGCACATCTCAAAATGAGAAGAGGTTGCATACATTCATTCAGTGAAAAAGAAGACCCCTCAATGAGATGGACTGACACATGACAGCTCAGCAGAGAATGTGATCGTGACACCGGATCAAGTAGAGTTTTATTCCATTGTACATAGGTTACTATGAGTTGGAAGCATCTAACCACCGTAACTAGACAATAATCTCTTTAGGAGGTCAGACTGTATTGTAATACAGTTAAATGTTAAAAGGTTTTCTCTCTTTCTGGGTTGTACAAATGGTTAATGTGCTAACTAGAAGTTGATATTTGGAGTCCAACCAGCAGCAGCTTGGTAAAAAAAAGATCTGATACACGTCTGAAAAATCAGCTCTTGAAAACCCTGTGTGTCCCAGTTCTACTAAGATGCAGGTGGATCTCCATGAGTCAAAATCAACTCCATGACAACCAGTTTCTATTTTTCTGTGGTACAACAAAACGTTGATCTTAAAATGAGACCAAAAATGTTATGAATGCTCATGATCAGTTTGATGCTATCTTTTTATAGATAGAAACATTAGATTTATTAAGACTTCTGATACGTTATTTAACACAGGCATACTAATAACATGGAAACTTCAGTTTTCTCTCAAAGAGCAATCAGTTTCCTTATTTTCTTATATGATATATAGTAAAGAAAAAGGGAGCACCTGTGGCCTAGTGGCAAGAAGCTGCACTGCAATCTTGTAGGTACATATGGTTCAAATCCTCCAGCAGCTCCATGAGACAATGATGGGCACTCTCATCCCATGCAGTTAACTGTCTTTGAAAACCCACCGGACAGTCAGCTCTGGGTCGGTTCTGACTCGACAGTACACAACAAGAAGTAAAGAAAAACAAAGTAAAATTGTGGTAAGAAGTGGCACTGAAATCCCGAGGGTACGTGGTTCGAGGCCACCAGCTGCTCCTCGGAAGAAGGATGGGCAATCTCCTCCCGTGAGATAACTGCCTCTGAAAACCCGCTGGAAGTTTGGCTGTGGGTCAGTTCAGACTCTGTGGTACCCAGCAATGTCAACAACAACAGTCTATAACTTGAGCTATTTACTATTGTGATTGTTACTGGAAATGTTAATGCAGAGACTGCATGGCTACAGCCAAGACCCAAACCCAAACCCTAATGCCTTGCAGTTGATTTTGACCCTCCATCAGGTTTCCAAGGCTGTAGGCTTTCCCCCCACACTAGTTTCTTTACAAAATTTTAATACAAATTCAAACAAATTCTTTCCATTTCCCTCACCACCCCCCCATCAAATTGTACAACCCAATGATTAATCCCCTCTTCCCCCTGTACATCCACATCCCTCTGCTTCCAGCCTCTCTCACCCTTCCTGGATCCTTATACTCATTCTACAATAATGGTTTTATATAATGTTTATTCTTGTGGGACTAAGTTCATTCCGCATAATGCTCTCCAGTCCCTCCCAAGTTAGGTAATAATTTACAGTTATTGCTCCTGCATGCTGCATAGTATTCCACTGTGTGAATGTACCATAATTTCTCAATTCATTCATTTGTGGTTGGACATTTGGGCTGTTTCCATGTGCTGCTATGAACATTGGTGTACAAATCTCAGTCTATACCTCAGTTCTCATATTCTCAGGGTATATTCCAAGTAGTAGAATAGCTGGGTCATATGGAATTTCTATGTTCAGCTTTATGAGGAAGTGCCAAATTGCTTTCCAGAATGGGTGCACCATTTTACAACCCCACAACAATGTATAAGATTTCCTTTCTCACCACATCCTCTCCAATGTCTATTACTTGCTGCCCTGTTAAACTTTGCCACAGTTACTGGAGTGAGATGATACTTGATTGTGGTTTTGATTTGCCTCTCTCTTATTGTCAGTGTTTTGAAACACTTCTTCACGTGTCTTTTTGCCATTCGAATATCTTCCTCTGTGAAAATTCTGTGTCTTTTGCCCAAGGCTGTAGCTTTTAACAGAATCACACTACTACTCCTTTCTCCCATAGAGCAGCTGGCGAATGAAAACTGCTGACCTTTCAGCTTGTAACACACTGCCACCGGAAGGTATTAAAGGAAGGTCAGCAGTGTGTAAAAGGCTAAATGAGATTGAGAAAATTGAATGAGGGAATATTCTAGCTGAAAAAAGCCTTAGACAAATGGTTCCCAAACTTGATTATAAATAGGAAAGCTTTTAAAAATCATGCCCCCTTTTTGCTCCTTTTTTGTAGTCCAGACCTATCACCTTAATGATGAAGAAATCAATGTTTAATATACCTAGTTAACAGCTGATTTATATTATGAACTCTTTTCTCCAATTTATTTTTACTACATACCGATTTCTGTATTATTCCTTCAACCAACAAACAAGCATTTAATTTATACTCTGGATTCAGTACAGTATCCTTTGGAGGGAATATATAGTGGAATATATTTGTTGAGAGTATAGCTCTGGAGCCAGTGATTTTTTTCTCCCCCTCCTCCCCTTTTTTTAACTGGATAGAACAGTGCTTTACTCACACAGACAGGGAAAAGCCAGCTTCAGTGGTTGACATCAATCCTCCGTGGCCAATAACTGTCACCTCGAACCAATATAGAGCTGGTGGTCTGCACACACCTTTCTTCTGTGTTGCATTTGAAAGACCATATTCCCTCCTTGCATATAACAGACATAGAAACAGACACTCTAAGGTGAGCCAGGAGCCATGTGGCATACACTCATGAACAGAATAAGAATAGTTCACTCTGTGTACAAAAGAGGAAGAAGATAGATGAATTTGGAACAAAAAGTAGTTTGCTTCTGAGCCTCCACTATCAGGGAACATTCTGATTAGGTCCGAATGAGAGTCCTAGGGCCGTGATGGACTGCCCTCCTGACAGGATCTTCCATCAGAGTTTACTTATTCTTGGTCCTCATTTCCTTATATACTTTTTCTGTTGGATTCTCTCCTTCCTGTCTCATTCCATTTACATGGCAGACTTTTTGAGATTGTTTCATAGACCTTAGTTGTTCTGTAACTTTTCTTTTTTCCTGATTGCCATCCCTGCCCCCCACCATTTGCGCTTTTGCATGGACAGTTTCTGTTGACCTGTCTTCACATTCCCTGATCCTGTCCTCTGGTTCATCCCCAGTAGGTCAATCTAACAAAGTCATTTTTAAAGTCATACTTACTTTTAAATTCTAACATTCTCATTCCAGTATTTCTCATGGTTGAGTTTTGGTGAGGTTTTTTTTTTATAGAGCTTTTTTTTTCTGTTTGGAAAAGTATCTGATCTCTGTATGCATGCTTTCCATCCTTTCCAGTATCACCACTTTTATCAGGAATAAAATGTTAAACTTCATGATAATCCCATTATCTGCATTCTGTACGAATCCATTATACCATTTCACCTCATGTAGGGTGCTTTGGCAGGGCAGCTCACAGGAAGCTGTGCTGCTAAACCCAGAGGTGGCAGCTTTCTGGTACTTTGAACTCCCAGTGACTCCAGAGGAGAAAGTCTCCTCTTACACGATTTACAGCTTTGTAAACCCAATGGAAGCTCAGTTTATGACTTAAAAGGCAATGAAAAGATAAAGATGACGATGATTCCTCCCTATGACTGTGGGTCACATTTTCTCACTTTTCCATATGTCTTGTTTGTTTTAATTGTATGCTGAAATATTTGTACGAAAAAAAACATGAGAGCCTGACATGAATGGTACTCATGTCCAGAAAGGGATCCTCCCTTTTTTCTGTCAGGTTGTTAGAGTGGGTGACTTGATCAGTCTTATTTGTAGTTGAGCTAGATATGGTTTCAGTTGCAGATTTATTTTTATTGAGTTTACTATTATCTTCAAATGTTTTAAAGATAAGAACTTTTTCTTTTAGATATAAACCACTCTAATTTCAGGTTCTCTACCACTTCTCTTCTTTGATAATAGTTACAAAAGCTTACATTTATGTTATAGAAGACACTTTTTATAATATCCTTTGTATTATAATCTAGACGTCCCAGATGTGCCAGTAAGATCAGGCTCATCTGCGTTTGGATGAGGATCTCTGGTGGTGTAGTCTGTGGGGGGTTGTGTTTCTAACTCACAGGTGGCACCTCTAGTGGTTTGAATCTATCTATCCGTGCCTCTGCAGGAGAAAGGTGGGCTGTCTCCTGTGTGATTCACAGCCTCTGAAAAACCAAGCTGCGAATCTGTCTTGGCAGCCATGAATTTTGACTCTTTTTTTTGAGCAAATTAAAAAATGAAGTAGTGTCCTAAACAAAATAAAAAGTGATTCTTCTCACTCATTAAAGAAATTCAGAAGTATGCAGCCTAAAGTTGATGACAACTTTATGATTATTTAAAAAATCCAGACTCCATTCTCTTCTTGTTGGCATCTTTGGTGTGTCATTTCATGTTCCAAATGGCTGCTTGCATCTGGCAGTCATGCTGGCGTCTGGAAAACAGGAAGGGGAAAGAGGGAAATGGAAGAAGTTTTCTAGTACGATTTCTCCCAGAAGTTGCTCACAAAACTTGTGCATGATTTCATTGACCAGAACTCAGTTAACACTGCAGAGAGCTCTAGAATTAGTTTGTTTCTGAGGATTGATTCTGTTACTTAGGAAGGGAGAATGGAAACTGAGGTAGACATCAGTTTCACTACAACATGAATTTTTCTGATTCTGATAGAATTTGAAGTGTACGGTTTCAAAGAAGTAAAAAAAAGTTTCTCATTAGGGCTCCATTAGTTCATACTCCAGAAAATTCCCTGAGAGTTTTTTAAGTGAAAATTTGGTCATCTTGTCATTCATAGCTCACTGAACATTTTTGAATGTGAGCAAGTTTTTCAATACACACAATCCATCAGGTCTCTTTCCTAATTTAACTTTCTCTTTTTACTTCTCATGAAGATGAAAAGACATATATGTTTGTTGTTGTTATGTGCCATCCAGTTACCTATGACCCATAGTGATCCTATCTATGTATAACAGCTATGAAGCCTGCCCTGTCCTGAGCCAGTCTCACTGATTCCGACACACCATTGCCCCAGTAACTGTGTCAGTATATGAAGGACAGCTTATATTCAGATACCTTGTAGTGTAAGATTATTTGTTGTTTACTGTAGATTCAGAACCAATCCATAGGTGACCCTCCTGTGGGTTTTCAGAGGCAGTTAATCGCACAGGGAGGCGATGTTCCTTCCTTCTCCCATGGAGCAGCTGGTGAATTCAAATCTCATGCCTTTGGTTTGGCTGCATAACTCCTTACCACTAGACCACCAGGCCTTCGTATTTACAGTAAATAAAAGAAGACTAAATACGAACTGTATGTACCTGTTGTAACTTATCTATTAATTGCACTTATATACTCTTAAGACAGGATCTTGTTTTTAACCCTATGATTCTTGTACTCTTAAAATTTGATTAGATCTTTTCCAGCTACCTCTAGTCTTAATTAACTTCTATGAGTTTTGTCTTACCAATCCTCTTATTTTTTGCTTTACTTTAAATGTGAACTTCTGTTTTGTTTTAAAATTATAGTTCTCAATTTTGAACCATATGGAATCTCCTTTTCTTCATCTGGTTTCACTGGACGACAGTCTCCTGCTGGCATTTCTCTTGGTTCAGATATATCTGGAAATAGTGCTGAGACTGGTCTGAAAGAGTAAGTTCCTTCCTTAATATGTATGCTTAAATAGCTTTTGGCATTTGCCTTCTGCTTTATATCATTATCATTGTTGTCACCCTTATTATTTGCTTATTTTAAGGTGAGTCTAAAGAGGGTATTTTTCAGTGGTCTTCCATTAATTTTCAGTGGACAAGCCACATTTGTGATGATGTATTTTAATGTAATGACTTAAAAAAAAAGTCAGAACAAATTTGTGACTGACTACAGCAAGCTTTCGGAAGCTATAAATTGCCCTAAAGAAGATTGCCCATCTTCCTCCTGAAGAGCCACCAGTAGATCTGAACCTCTTTAGAGATGCCACATTTGGGATAGCAGGCAGCTCCCTGTGAACTAAGTCATGTGTACAAACTTTGAGCATAGTAATAATATCATCCAGCATATCATTCTGTAGTCCTCCTCATCTATATTGTTCTTCTATTAATACTTAGAACTATTTCATGGGAATGTAGCCAGATTAGATAAAATGAGCATAAGGTAACTGCCTTCACCTAGGAAGCTATATACTTATCTTAAAATAACTAATAGCTTCTTTAATCTACCATGATAAGTGTCTTACATGGATCTACATTTTCATTCATTGAAGATAGATTTTGGTTTTGGAAGTAATATTCAGTACTTTTAAAAACAAATTAAATTTTTAAAATTATAGTTATGTAAAATGCCCAGTATATGGTAAGTGTTTAAAGGTAAGTGATACTATTAATAATTATTCTTAGTTGATAATTATCAATATTGCCATCATCATCATTACTGCTAGTCAGAACTTCTATTTTCCGAATAATATTAGTGATCAGTCTGAATAATTTTATTCAATATCCTAATGTGACAGGTAAGTAGGGAAGCTGTCTTTCTTGTCTCTGACAAACCTTATTTTATTACCTATTCTTTGCATTATTGTTGTTGAGTTCCATCAAGTCAGAACCAACCCATGGCTGACCCTCCAACAAGTTTTTAGAGGCAGTTGATCGCACAGGAGGAGATTGCCCATTTTCCTGTGGAAGAGCTGGTGGATTTGAACCATGTGCCTTTCGGATTGCAGTGCAGTTTCTTACCTGTAGGCCACTAGGGCTCCCAGAACCTTATTTTAAAGAAAATGTCAAAGGGTTTGATTAGGCAGTGTAATTAATTATATTATTCAGCTATCATTAGTGTTATAAAAATAAACTTTTCAATTAAAATACAATATGATTTATAAACTTTTACTCAAATAAAATGAAAAAAAGAAATCAAAACAACATATACCAAACTTTAGCAATGTTTTAAGTATTTTTCTTTTATGAATAATTTATCCCATCTTTCTCATTCTCCCCCCCAACCCTAATGTTAGTCCCATTTTACAACAATGGTACTATGCAATATAAGTCCTTTTGTAACTGAGATATTTCACTCAGCATAATGTCCCCCAGGGTCACTCATTTTGAACAATATTGCATGAGGTCCTTGTTTTTCAGTGCAGCATAGTATTCTATTGTGTGACAATACCCCAGCTTCTCTATCCATTCGTTTGTTGATGAGCACTTAGGTTGTTTCCAACTCCTTGCTATTGTGAACGAAGCCACAATGAACATGGGTGTGTATACATCTGCTTGGGTGGCGGGTATGGGGTATGGTTTCTTTGGGGCATGTTCCCAGTAGTGGAATTGCTGGGTCAAATGGTATTTCTATTTGCAACTTTTTAAGAAAGCGCCATACTGCCTTCCATAGTGGTTGCACCATTTTACACTTCCACTAAAAGTGAATAAAGGTTCTATTTTCTCCATAACCTCGCCAGCATATGTTGCTTTCTGTTCTGTTAAATTTTGCTATTCTGACTGGGGTGAGAGGATATCTCATAGTTGTTTTGTTTTGCATCTCTCTTAGAGCTAGGGATTTTGAACATTTCTTCATGTGTTTGCTGGCCATCTGAATGTCTTCTTTGGTGAAGTGTGAAGTATTTTATATTCATCCTTTTTAGTGTCAAATCTCCAATTGAGGTGATGAAGTATTTATTAGTATGACACAAACAGGTTATTAATAAGGTAGAATGATACACTGAACTAAATGATTTGCCCTCTCTTTCTTCTCTGTTTGACATGGACATTTTCTTTCCCAGGCTTTTAATTTTGGTATTCTTAGCATTGGGAGCAGATACGGTGACGGCACTGCTGTTTTAGTACTAAACTTGAGTATCTGGGGGCCTGGTTCCTACTCATTGTTATTCTGTGTACTAGAGAATTCCCAGCCCTGTGTCATCCTCACAATTACTATTAGATTTGAGCCCATTTTTTTTTCTTTTCCACCACTGTGTCACCCTAGCTCATTTACGGTCTTCCTTGTATGTGCTTGTAAATGATGTATATTCTGCGTGACTGTCCAGAAATGACATTTGGCAAAGCTGGGAGTTTACTTTTAAATTACACGTCTAATCCTTTGAAAGTTTCCTGGTCAGAGTGTACATCTGTGATTGAGAGGACTGACTGAAATCAGTAGAAAGATGCATAAAACCATGTATTATATGTCTTTCTTGTCATCAAGTTGGAGTCGACCCATAGCTGACCCTCCATTGGATTTCCAAGGTGGTAAATCACATAGACAGAGATTTCCTGGCTCCCTAGTTTTTTTTCCTAGTTTATGAAATAACAGGATTTTGCAGTTGTTGCTTACCTTTTAACTTAAAAATTTTAAAACTGATTTTTTATTCTAGGAATAACGGGAGAATGAAGGTGTTTGTAAGGGAGCACTTAGCAGTAAAATTCACTTTGTAAAAAAGGACCTTTAGGACATTCCTTTGGGTATTTTGTTTGTTTTGTTTTTATAAGGATGTTCATTTTTAACAGTAAGATTTTTCTTAAGCCACTTAAGTAGTTGATTTCATTAGTTCTTTACTTATGAAGCCCAATTACCTGGAGTTTTCAGCTTGTTTCTTGTTTACTGTAGAAAATCAGACACAAATAATACTCAATACAAATATTTCTGAATATCCCTTGTAGATTTATTTACCATCTTGTACAGAATTTTAAAATATTAATTTTGACCATGATGGAGGATTCTTAAAATGAACCAAGTGCCAAGGACACATAATTCTTATATAAAAACAATAGAATCAGTCTTTAGTTGTTTCATCCTGCACCATGGTTATATTAGTCACTCCAGAGTCACCACTATAACTTTTAGGAAAACACTGAGTTCAGATTCTAACTTAGCCCTGGATTTTTTTTGCCGATTAAAAACTTCGTCATAGGCTTCCTGGACTGGACATCTGACTCTTAATCATTATCTTAATTCTTCAATTTAGGTACTAAAAATTCCCAACTCTTAAGCTTTTCCCTGAAATCTTACTTTTCTACAGCAAAGCTCATTCCATTTTTAAAAAATGAAAATATGTTTGAATATTTGGGGGAAATGCAACTAGGAGTAACATAAAAAACTTATGATTGAAAGTAATTTTGTACATATTTTGTACATAGGCATTCATTTGCACAATGTTTTGCTTTCAAAAGCTTTTTCTGTAGCGCATTTGTATTTGTTTAATTCCGTCATTGAAAGATGATGGCTAAGAAACTTTAAAAGTAATTTCTGGTTTTTACTTCATGAGAATTTAAAAACAAAATCAGTGGGAGAAAAAAAAATCCTGATTTACAGTAGTTCTATTTTTGTACAGTCTTAGGGCAGTTAAGTGAAAATTAAATGGTTGGAATTTTGCTAAGTCTAGAGTTTCAGTGCTTCAAATCCTTTGGGTTTTGGGAAATAGGTGAGGTTTGTGTCACTATAAAATCTAAGAAATCTTGGTTTTGCTTCTGATATCTAGAATATAACATAGAAGTGGTTTCTAAAAGTCAGTGATATCTTTTGAAAAATGGATCAAGAAAATAGATTTAAAATGACTTGATTTTTTTAATAATCTCTTTAGGACAAACAGCTTGAAGCTGGATGGTGTCAAGAAATTGTGGGGGAAAGAGGGCTATCTTCCTAAGAAGGAAAATGCCATGGGTGATGAAGCTGAAGCTCAGTCTATTCCTCAAGAAAGTGTAATGGAGAATGTGGATCATACTGGAACAAAAAAGGATCAACCGCAAGCACTTACACAGCAATCCAAAGAGGAGAAAGAAAAGCAGCTACTAGCATCATCATTATTTGTTGGACTAGGATCAGAAAGTACAATCAGTTTGGTAAGTAGTTATATTCATCAAAATATCTGTACCCCGTTTTTAGAAGAAAACATTTTAAAACCTTTATAGAAGATTTCTATTAGAAATCTTGACTGTAATCTGTACATACAGGAGAAAGATGGGCAGTCTTCTCCTTTGAGATTTACAGACTCTGAAAACCTGCGGGAGGATCAGCTATGTGTCGACTTAGTGTACACACACACACACACATATCCCCCAATACCAATTATTCTATCATTTGTATTCATTGTCCAGCTCTCAGATGCATAGCATGTGATTGGAAAGACTATAGGCTGAAATCAGACAGACTTTAGTCTTTAAACGGAAATCGTTACTCCTGAATAATTTGGAGAGATCCTTAACTGCTGATTTTCCCAGTGCCATGCATCTTATTTCCTGACTGTTGGTACCAAGGTTGTTAATTGTGGATCCAAGTAAGATGACGTTGTTGACAGTTTCAATCTCCTCTCCATCCTTCATGATGCTGCCTATTGGTCCAGTGGTAAGAATCTTTGTCTTCTTGACATTGAGAGGCAATCCATAGTGAAGGCTGTATTCTTTGATCCTCTGCAACAAGTGCTTCAAGTCTTCCTCACTTTCAGCAAGCAAGGTTGTATCTGCATAATGCAGGTTATTGATGAGTCTCCCTGTGATCCTGATGCTACATTCCTCTTCAAAGAGCCCAGGTTCTTGAATAATTTGCTCAGCATACAGATTGAATAGGTATGGAGAGAGAATACAACCCTAATGCACCCCATTTCTAATTTTAAACCATACAGTGTTCCCTTGGTTTTGTTAGCACAGCAGCCTCCTGGTCTATGTATAGGTTTCACATGAACACAACAATTAAGTGCTCTGGAATTTCCATTCTTCTCAGTGTTAGTCACAGCTTGTTATAATCCACATAGTCAAATGCCTTTACATAGTCAATAAAGCTTAAATAGACATTCTTCTGGTATTCTTTACTTTCAGCCAGGGTCCATCTGACAGCAGCAATGATATCCTTGGTACCATGGCCTTTTCTAAATCCTTCTTGAACTTCTTGCAATTCTCTATTTCTATTCTCTTCTAGCTGTTTTTTGAATGATCTTCAACAGTATATGATACTGATATGTCTGTGGAAAAAAGTACTGCTAGAAATGCTATTTTTAATAGTGCCAAAAGGATTCAGTTTTAGTTATCAGATAACAGAGTGGTTATGTAAATTATATTCACTCAAAATATATTAAGCTGTTAAAATTTATCAATACTACATTGCAAAGTGAAAAAGCACATATTTTTAGCAACAAATTTTATTTACATCTTGCTTACAGTTTAAGAAGAAATGAAATTGTGACTAAAACAAATTAAGAAAGCCTTGTATCAGGGTGGTATCCTATCTCCATACCTATTCAGTTTATATGCTGAGCAAATTATTTGAGAAGCTGGACTCTAAGAAGAAGAATGTGCCATCAGGTTTGGAAGGAGACTCATCAGTAACCTGTGTTATGCAGATGTCACAACCTTGCTTGCTGAAAATGAGGAGGACTTGGAACATTTGCTGCAAAAGATCAGACATAGTAGCATCTCAACATCAAGAAAAAGAAATTTCACCACTGGACCTATATGCAACATCAAGATAGAAGGAGAAAACATTGAAACTTTCAACATCTTCTTACTTGGATCCACAGTCAATACACTTGGTATCAACAATCTGGAGATCAGGAGATGTATTGCACTGGGAAAGGCTGTAGTCAGGGACCTCTCCAAATTATTGAGGAGCCATGATGTTAGTTGGAGGACTAAAGTGTGCCTGTTTCAGACTGTGTTATTTTAAGTCATTTGCTCTACAGCTGAGAGCTGGACAGTGAATAAGGAAGACAAGAAAAATGGATTCTTTTGGCTTGTGTTGTTGGAGGAGAGTACTGAATATCTCTCATGGACTGCCAAAAGAACAGACAGATAGTATCTTAGAGAAGGTGAAGCCAGAGTGCTCCTTGGAGGCAAGCGTGGTAATGCTCTTCATCTCTCATACTTTGGACATGTGGCTAGGAGAGGTTAATCTTTGGAGAAGAACATCACGCTTGGAAAGGTGAAACGTCAGCGAAGGAGAGGAAGACCTTCAACCAGGTGGATTGACAAAAGAGAATGCAACAATAGGGCGGAGTGTGTCAGGTATTATTGAGATTGATACAGAATAAGACAGGTTCAGATCTGTTGTTTATGGGGTCAATATTTGTTGTACTCAGTGACACCAAAAAAAACTACGACCAAGTACATTATATTAAAATGATCACTGTATTTAGATATTAGTATGATTATTTTAAAAATTTTATATGATGATATTATTTTGATAATTGAAAAGTGAAAAATTGAGGTAGAAGGACAGGTGTTATTTTTGAACATTTGAGAATGTGTTTCGTGGACTGGTGAAGTTTAACCTTTGTAAGATTGTTGTTAGAGCTAAATGTTCTTCAGCTTGACATGTTTTCAGTTTTTAAATTATGCTCTTTTGGTAATATTTCCCTTTAACACTCTCAGCACTAGCCCAGATTGCATGGCATGCTAGAGTCCTTATCTATGCCTCTCTCTTTTCGAGATCCACTGGTCTTACTACCATTTCTGTTAGACTTGATGTGCTCATCTGAGAAAAAACACAGCTCATCCTAAAGATAATCTCTGTTCATTCAGTCAGTCACTGGCATCTACATGGAACCTGTCCATAGCTCCCCTGCCCCTGGGTTTTGGTGACTGTGAATTGCTCAAGAGGAGATTGACCATCTTTCTTCCTCAAATCTGTTGGTGGACTCCAACTGCCAGAGCTTTTGTTTTCTAACTAAATAAATGATGCAGATGTCGTCTTAGGGAGTCCTCATAGCTTAGTGCACTCTGTTGAACTGCTGCCTGAAAAGTCTGTGGTTCAACTCTTATCAACCCCTCTATTTGATGGGCATTTTCCTCCTGTAAAGAGTTACAGCTTTGAAAACCCAGGGGAGAGCTGCCATTAGTTGAACTAGCTCAGTGGCATTGGGCTTGGGTCTTTGGTTTGGAAGCCTTTTCAGGTTCTCAGTATACTTTTTCCTTCCTGCCTATCACTACAAAGTAATAAACTGTTTAAACAAAAAAGTATATTTTCTTTTGCTTTATGGAATCTTGATTTCTGTAATCTTTCTTATAATTCAGAAGGCGTCAAGCAGAAGCCAGAGTAGGAGAACAAATGGTTGTATAAAGTTAGCTTATACCTTTCCACTCCTCAACCCAACTTTTTCTGTCATTAGGGCAAAAAGGTAGGATTGAGACTGATTGAGACTGTACTCTGTCTTGTGCCTCTTTTTAGAATTAACATTTTCTATTTAAAAGCCTGCTAAGATTTGGGAAAAAAAAACCCAAAACCTCATAATGCTTTTTTTAAGAAGTCTTTAAGAACTGTAATAACATCTCTGATTATCAGAATTTTATTTTCTGCTTTGTTATCATAGATTCTTCAGTTGAAAATTTTTAAATGAAATTTCATGTTTCCTTTGGATTTGTTCTTTTTTCTTGAGACATAAGTTCAGTTATTTTTTTTTCTTCTAGTTCATTTGTTCTGGGTTTTTGCTAATTCATTTGTTTTAAATTCTAGTAGTTGTTTTTGGATTTTTTTTTAAACTTTCTCAATGTCTTTACTGAGTTTGTAATTTTGTTCCTTATTTTTACCTTATCTCCACTAGTTGTTATCTGTGAGTCTTTTGTATTTAGTACCATAGTCTGAAGGGTACCAATTCTTTGTTAGTCTTTGTATTAGTGAATAAGAGAGGAAACTTCTTCTTATTTATGTTTTGCTTTTGATCCGTTCTTCATAATTTTTTTTGTGTGTTTTACTGTTTTGTTTTTTGTTGAACCTTTCTTTTCATTCTGGTTTTTGTGATAAGAGTTTTTTTCTGGTTGGGTGCCCTGGTAGCACAGGGGCCAAGTTCAGGACCCACATCACATCTGTCTGCTTCTCTATAGGAGAAGATGTAACATTCTTCTTCTACAAAGACTACTCTGAGAGCCCCCTCGGTACCACTTTACGATACCCGACAAGGCCATTGAAGTCAGAATGAACACATCAGCAGTGGGCCTGGTATCTCTCTTAACAACCACTAGAGGGCACTTTTATCCTTAAGGTTTTTTCCTTACTGCTGATCGGTTTTGTGGGGTTTTTTTAACTATTTCAAATGACATTTGTCAACTGAGGGGAAACTATTATTCTACAAAATTTAAAGCAAATAAAACAAAACTGAATATATATAACAATATATGGAGAGTCTACATGGAAACTCATCTAATTTCTTTATCAGTTAATAAAATTTAAGTTGCACAAAACAATCTCAGCAGTTTTAAATAAAGTCTGAAACCTGAAACCTAGAAAATTGTCTGTTTCTGCTCAAGTTTCCAGATGATTGGTAAATACAAACTAATAGGATGTACTGAATATAGCGTCCCTCTTTATTTGCCAAATAAGTATTGGAATTATTCTTTCTTAGTGACAAGAAATGTTGATATAAGACAACAAAGCAGTGTTTCATTGTTGTTGTTATGTGCTATCGAATCACATGTGACTCATAGCGACCCTATGCACAGTACCTCTGACCCTGTCCTATCCTGAGCCAGGCTCACAGTCTCTGACACACCTGTTACCCCAGTTACTGTGTTAGTCCATCTCATCCCGGGTATTCCTCTTCAGCACTGTCCCTCCACCCTTCCAAGCATGATGTCCTTCTCCACAGGCTGGTCTCCTCTGGCAACATGTAAGTATGTGAGGTGAAGTTTCAAAATCCTTGCCTCCAGGGAGCAGCCTGGTTTCACCCTTTTTGCGTGACTGATGTCTAGAATTTCAGGCATGTGGGAGTAGGGGTTTAGCTGGTTGCAGATTCTGGAGTGAATTATGAGGTTCAGCTTTGCCATGAGGTTGGGGAATGGTTGTCATTTCCTCACAGGTATCCCTTCACAGTCTCTTCAGTGATGGCCCACTGTAGGTAGGGAGCTAACCATGTCCCACTGTCTTGCTGTCTGTCCTAAGTATTCTCTTCACCCTGCTGCCCTTGCTGTTTTCCTGGTCCTAGGGCCCTTCTAATCTTGAGATACAGTGAGAATTCCACAGAATTCTCTCACAACACCACAGCCTCCTTTTGCCCTCTTTAGGCTCCCCACGCCAGTCTGTGCCATCTTAAAAAAATCGTGCTCTAGCTTCCTCAGATTACATCCCTTCCTGTGTTCCTTGTTTCGGGTATTTCCCTGCCTTGTCCCAGAATGGCTATGGTGAGCAAGTGTCCCAAGGTCAGTGGACAGGTTTCCCCAGCTTTTGTTCCCTCTCTCTTCTGGCTTCACCCTGACTCACCAGCACCTAAGGTGTTACCCAGATTTCTGGGAACTTTGCTTGTTTTCACTTGCTCAGTCAACTTTTTGCTGAGGAGTAAGTAAAAGTGTGCTCTCCCAGTTTTAATATGCTATGGTTTTCTTTTTAATTAGTTCAAAATAACCTATCATTTCACTTAGAAGTCCTTTTTGAACTATTAATTTCTGTTTATTTAGATATTTTCAAATATTTTTCTATTAATATTTTAATTCTTGGTTGTCAGTAACGCTTTTATGCTTTCAGTTTCTTTCAATCTATGAAAACTTAATTTAGGCATATAATACAGTTTACCTTGGTGAATATTTTTGGCTTTATAATATACATCTTTAACATCTTCAGATAGTATGCCAATTCATGTGTAGTGTAGGATCTCTGTACTTATGTACTTTAACTTACCTGTCTTATTCTTTGTATTCTAATTATTCATTTTATATCTTCTAAGCTCACAATATAGACGTAACTGTTTTTGCCTTTGTTAACTCTCTTTTTTAGTCAATAAAAAATGGACAAAAATTTGTTCTATTTTCTATCTGTTTGTATCCAATTTCAGTTAGTCTGGTCATCTAATCTTTAGGAACTGTGCTGTGCTGCTAACACAAAGACTGTGCCTATCTAGTGCTTCAAATCCACTAGTGACTCAGGAGAGGGAGTACTGATCCCTTCTTGTGGGATTTACAGCCTCAGAAACTCAGTAGAAGGTCAGCTGTGAGTTGGTTCCACCTCAGCAGCAATGAGTTTTGTTGTGTTTTGTCTTTTTAAACTTTCATGAATCCAAGTTTTCATCTGATACTATTTTCTTCAAGTCAAGTAGTGAAAGATTGTTCACCTTTTGTCTCAAAAGTTTTTTTATTTCACCTTCATTTATAAAAGATATTTTCTCAGGGTATATGGTTCTAGAATGGCTATTTCTTCTCTGTATTTTCTCAATATATATGATTCTAGGTTGGCTATTTCTTTTCTGTAAGTATTTGAATAAAGTATCACTCCACTATCTTCTGGCGTATGTAGTTTCTTATTAAAGGATGGCTACCCAGTGCGGAAGACCCCAGGAAGATGGAGACATGGGCTTAGAATAGTGTCAGTCTGCTGCACTGATTTTACTTTAAAGGAACCATTGTGCTCTCCATAGATTAATAGGCCACCTCTCAAAACATTAGATCAAGGTGGCAGATTTGGTGTGTCGTCGCCAGGTTTCATTACAAAGTCATGGAATTCTTTCATGTTTAGGGTTCCAGTCAATTGCTGTCATTTGATTCTTGAAAGTTTTTCTTCCCTGCTTATTGCCTGTATGTCATGAAATCATTGGGCCCTACTTGTATTTGAAGGTTTCTTAGGCTTTTTTACAGGACAATTTGAGACACTAAGAATAAGACTTGTTTCTTACTGTGTTTTCTTAATTGTAAAAATATACCTAACAGCACTTGCCAACATTTTTCAGGTGTACAATTTAGGTTTCTTACTGTTTTTAGCTTGTGCAATCTAAATTCTGAGATTTCATAAGCTTTTTGAATTGTTCCTGGTTGACTTTTTGACCTTATTTCTTTTCCTGATTTTATGTGTTTTTAATGAGAAATTGACTTTAGATAATGGCTCAAAGTTATGTACCTGTCAGAATTTCAGGGCTTGATATTTTAGTCATCTCTGATTCTTTGTTAATTTATACTTTGTAGATAGAACTTTAGCAAGTTAGTAAATTATTCATCTGAAATTACAGATAAATGTTTAAAACTCATGTTCAGTAAAAAAGATTTCTTTTTATAGTATTATGTTTTATTTTTACAGCTGGGAAAAGCAGATACTGCCTCTCACAAATTCAGAAGGAAATCTAAAATCAAAGAAGTAAAAAGTAGAGAAGCAACCAGTGCTCATAATATGATCAGCTCATCCTTTAGTTCTTTGTCAAATGCGTCTTATGAAGAAGATTATTATCTGGATACTTTGCAGGATAGAGGAGACAAAGAATTAAAGACATTTTCCCTTAATTCAGAACTTTTGGATTCTGAGTCATTCACAGAACTGCACATGGTTGAGAAACTCTCACATTGCAACCTGTCTGCGCCTTCTTTGTTTGCTGACAACAGCTTGGAGGTATTTCACCCGTCTCCATCTACTGCAGCTTCAGTTGCCAATGAAATCTCTTTAGCTTCTTCTTTGTTGGAAGAACCTACGGAACACATGCATTCAGATCCTGTGGAAGTCTGTAGTAATGAAACCGTATCAGTGTCTTCTTACAAAATTTGGAAAGATGATTGTTTATTGATGGTCTGGTCACTTGCTATAAAGAGTGGTTCAGAGTTGAAAAGTGCTAACATAGAAATTGCTCCTGCAGAAAATTTCAAGGTAAGACAATGAATGGTTCATCAGATCTGCCTTGTATGGACACTGCTTATTTCTGTGGTTAGCTCTTCTGATGAGGAGGATAAAAAGAGTTCCTCCACATTTTTTCTTACCTCTGCAGCAAAAAAAAAAAAAAAGGAAATGTGATTAACTTTTTTATTATTCTGAGTAGGAAAGAATTGAATATTCAAAGAGACAGAGAAAGAAAGCCCTGTGGTAAAGATTGTACTAGGAAAGGCCATAGATATAAATTTTGATAGAGCGTGTCATTTAAGAATTGTAGTCTCTGATCTTGGGCAGACTTTGAATCTTGCCTCTGGAATTAGCTCTATACAAGGAACCCTTGTGGCATATGTGGATTAAGCTTGTGTTTGTTATGATGCTTCTCTGTACTGTAGTTTGTTATTAATTTCTCACATAAGTATACTTTTCACCACCTCAATTATTAGAAAATTAATATCCACAATTGGTTCTTTGTTCAGTAATTTTATTACTTTTATTTGCAGATCACTGACCAACTTGAATGCTGTTTACCAATAAAAGAAGATGAAAGTACAAAAAATTTTCAACATAGTGTGCAAATGGAAAAACCTATTACAGAAGGAACTCTTTCTGGTTTTGTAAATTATCAAATGGTGAATAGTCATTCTGTTCAGCTGGAGTTTTCAGTAACCTTATCACTATTAGATTTTATTAGGTAAATATTTTCTGGAATTTTATTAGATCAGATTAATTATTCGGTAAATATTTATTAGGTATCTTCTCTGGACAGACATACTGTGGTAGATAGTAACTCAAACAGACACAGTTCTGTTTTCAAGGATCTTCAATCTAGAGAGGGAGACATTGAACAATCACGTAAACACCTGTGTCATCTCTTACACCTAGAGATTGTAAATGTGAGTCCCAGTTGGCTCAGTAGCATGTAGCTACAAAAAACAATTATTAATGATGTTATGAAGAGAAAAGAAATGGTACTATGAGAGACTGTACATGACTAATACTGGGTTTTGTTGGTATCTGTGAATACTTCTGAGAGGATGTAACATTTAAACTGAAATAACTTCAAAGAGAATGCGTGGTTTTGGTTTGTTGTGGTTTTTTCTTAAGTTTTCTTCAATTTGCTTTTCATTCAGACATTATTATATAAACTTATACAGTAAGGGTTGTTTTTTTTTTTTAATTTACATCTATATATATTCAGTGACTGGGGTAATCAGGATGGGTGTGTCAGAGGCAATGCGATTGGCACAGGATAGAGCAGGGTTTAGGGCTGTTGTACATAGGGTCGCTATGAGTTGCAAACAACTCGACGACACATAACAACAGCAACAACAACATATATATTCCCATTCTATAAAAAAAGGTGGCCCAATAGATGTGTGGAAATCATCAAACAGTATCACTAATATCACATGTAAGCAAAATCTTACTGATGATTATTCTGAAATGACTGGAACAGTATCTTGACAGAGAACTACCAGAAATAAAAGCTGGGTTTAGAAGAGGCTGTGGCATTAGAAACATTATTGTCAGTGTTAGATGGATCTTGGCAGAAAACAAAAAGTACAAGAGGAACGTCTTATCTGTGTTTCATTGACTATGCAAAAGCATTTAATCGACTCTGGGATCACAACAAATCGTGACTGAGCTTGAGGAGAATGGGAATTCCAGAACACTTGATTGTGTTCATGTGAAACCTATACTTGGACCAGGAAGTAGTCCTCAGAACAGAGCAAGGAAATACTGCATTCTTAAAAAATCAGGAAAGGAGTGTGTCAGGGATGCATCCTGTCTCCATACTTTTTCAATTTATATGCAGAACAGATCATTCAGGAGGCTGGACGTTATGAAGAGGAATGTGGCATCAGGCTTTGACTCATTAACAACCTACGTTAGGCAGATGACACAGCCTTGCTTGCTGAAATTGAGGAGGACCCGAAGCACTTGTTGCAGAAAGTCAAGGACTGTAGTCTTCAATATGGATTGAAATGCAAAATCAGGAAGACAAAGATTCTCACCACTGGGCCAATTGGCAGCACCATGATAGATGGAGAAGAGATTAAGGTTTTATAGCTGGCTTGACTCCACAATCAACACTATTGGCACCAGCAGTCTGGAAATCAAAAGATGAATTGCACTGGGAAAATCTGTGGTCAGAGACCTCTCCAGAGTACTGAAAAGTAACGATGCCAGTCTAGAGACTAAGGTGTGCCTGATCCAGACCATAGTTTTCACAATTACTTGCTATACATCAGAGAGCTGAACAGTGACTAAGAATGACAGAAGAATCAGTGCCTTTGAGTTACAGCACTGGAGAAGAGTCTTGAATGTATCATGGACCACCAGTAAAACAAATAGGTCTGTCTTGGAGAGGGTGAAAATAAGTTTCTCTTTGGAGGCTAGGATTTTGAAGCTCTTCCTCACATACTTTGGCATGTGGCCAGGAGGGAACGGTCATTGGAGAAGGACATCATGCTTGGGAGGGTGGACGGACAGAGCACAGGAGAGGAAGACCCTGGATGAGATGGATTGATAAGTAACTGAGACAATGGAGGTAGGGGTGTCAGAGTCAGGCTGGCTCAGGACAGGGCAGACTTCAGAGCTGTTGTACGTAGGGTCACTGTGAGTTGCAGGTGACTTGACAGCACGTAGCAACAAACAATTTTTTATCATTCATGTACGTTGTGTTTCATATAGTCTTTCATTTACATTTTATTTTGTTCATTTGTATTGTGGGCTGAATGGCTATTGTTAGTTTTTCTTTTTATTGTGTTAGTTTTATATTTTGCTATATTTGAACTTTTGAAAATAAAGGCTATCTGAAGTAAGAATGCAGAATAATATCTGAAAACAACTCTTTAACTTTCATACATCCACTGGATTACCATCAGAATACTTTGCTAATTCTTTGAAGGCTGTTAGTGAGAATATATCAATGAATTTCTAAATATTTATGCCAGTGAGGCTGTTTAAGGTAGAATCTGGCCTTCAAAAAGCTTATATTCAGGGGAATTCTGGTGGCCTAGTAGTAAGAAGCTGCACTGCAATTCTAGAGGTATGCAGTTCAGCTCCACCAGAGGCTCTGTTGGAGAAGGAGGGACAATATCCTGTACAAGTCAGATCTGACTTGACTGTACATGCACACACACACAAAAGAAAATGATAAAAAAAAATTTTTTTAAAGCTTATATTCATTCTGTGACTGTGAAGGTGAATCTCAGATCAATGAATGAGTGCCAGTAACCTTAAGGAGCGCAATATATGTAATATAGTCAACATGCTAGTAGATGCTGCCAATGCAAAGGCGTGAGGTTTAAATCCTTCAGCTGCTCTGAGGGAGGAAGAGGAGTAATCTCCTTCCATGTGATACACAGCCTGTGGAAACCCACTGGAGGGTCAGGTATGACTCGTTTCTGACCCAATGAAAATGAGTATATGTCTTTAATTTTAAAATATGTTTCCTGATTATAAAGTCAATATATATTTACTAATGTTATAGAAAAATATAAGTAGAATATAAAAGTTGTCTGTAAACCCACTCTCAGAGCCCCATGAGCCTTTTAAAAATTATATGTGTTAAAATACTTTGTTAGTCTGGTTTACACAAAGTATTGAGTCTTGTATTCATACACTTCCTTGGTTCTGATAGAATATTTAATTATTCCCAAAAACCGTGTCCATGAAAGAGAAGCTATATATCGTAATAAAATAATTAATGAAACTAATTGGTTCCAACTGAGTGGAAGAGATCGATATTTGTTCCTATCCCAAAGAAAGGCAACCCAACCGAATGTGGAAACTGCAGAACAATTTCACTGATTTCACATGCAAGC
>NW_006399914.1:6742432-6787993 GCF_000299155.1 Elephantulus edwardii
ATTGGGATGGGAGTGTCAGAGACAATACGATTGGCACAGGACAGAGCGGAGTTTAGGGCTGTTGTACATAGGGTCGCTATGAGTCGCAGGCGACTCAACGGCACATAACAACAACAACAACAATTGGTAAAATCTTCTCTAATGACCAATAGACAACTTGGGTGCTTTTGTTGAAAAGACACTAATTGAAAAACATCTGTTATCATTATTTCATCAGACTGGAAGATGATCCTAAGCATTCTAATAATGACTGATTAAAAACATAATGAGATCTAGATTTATTATTTATATTTATTCTCATGTTTAATTTGAAATATATTTGTTTAGAGTCATTCTTTTGCTATAGCTCTAATTTTGAAAATACTTTTTCAGACCTTTACAAATCTCTACTGAAGACTTTGGCAAGCTTTGGCTATCCTTTGCAAATGATGTGAAGCAAAATGTAAAAGTGTCAGAATCTCAAGCTGCTTTGCCTTCTGCCCTCAAGACCCTGCAGCAGAAACTCCGACTTCACATTGTCGACATTATAGGTTGGTAAAGTTACAAAAAGGCAATCCTGTATTTATAGGGACTTTTCCATGATCAAAATGCAAATTAACTCTTAGGAGTGCCAGATTCCTTAGAGCTGTAATAGTTCCTGTTCTAAGTATTTTCAACACCACCACCACCAACATAGAACTCTTAGGCTACCAAGTCAAAGGTGGATGATTTTAATCTGTTGCCCTCAGGCCTGGTTTTAATTGGTTTTTGTCAAACATTCTTCTAAGTGGCACAGCACTAGTCTGTCTATTTGCTATACAGAGTTAACTCGGGTTGCTGTAATGCTAAACACTGTGACACTCATGTGTCGAATGCAACAGTGGTTACCCATGGTGGACAGTGTTTGGTGGAGCTTCCCTATTAAAACAAGCTTGGAAGCAGGAGTGGCAACCACTTCTGAAATACCTTGCCTCCAGAAACTCTTTGAATTTGCAGAAAAGAGGAAAGTCATATGAGTGTTCAGGTCTTTCGTTCATAGGGTCGCCATGAGTCATCTAAGACTTGATGGCACCTTAAACAACAACAAAGTATTTTTAAGTTGAATGTGTTGTTCTGACTATGTTAAGGAATTGAAACGTTCTGCTTTGTTGCAGGCAGTGAAGGGCTGTTGGCCTGTAGGCTGCTCCCATCCGTCCCCTGCCTGCTGCATTTCCGAGTTCACGCCGACGTGTTAGCCCTGTGGTTCAGATCCTCCTGCTCTGCTCTTCCCGACTATTTACTCTATCAGTGTCAAAAAGTGATGGAGGGTTCCTAGCAGAAGCTCTGCTCATATTTTACTCCATCAAAAATAAAGGTTTACATAGATAAAGATATTTACCAAAGTAAAAAGAACTTATGGTACTTCTAATGAAAGTGGGGATTCTTGTGAATTGTGGTTTTATGTGCCCCATGATTTCTGGCCAAGAAAGATGCCCAAGAAATTGTATCCTTAACTTTTTACTCAGGATTGTACAGTATGTTTGGGTCCCAAAAGAGTGACCTAAGCTGATGTTATAAACTGCTAATGATTTCTATATCTCTTAGTATAGAGGCATTGAAAAATATTTATTTTGTTATAAATGATTTTATAGTAAATTGACTCTAGTGCTGATTGGTAGTAAAACCAAGTCTCAGTTTTCTGCATTAATGAATGGAGAGGAGACAGAGAATTGATATTGTAAAACTAACTCATATCCGTGCTTGGAATGCACTGTATCCTCTTTTGGCAGGCAATATTACCTTTTGCTTAGATGAGTGTTGAAGTGAGTTTGCGTAACCCACACTAGCAGGTGTAGAAGATCCAAGAGCATGCTGGATATTAGGGAAACAAATCTGTGGTAAATAAATGCTTTTACTATAAGAATTTGTTACACATAATTCCATCTAATTTGACTATAATATTTGTTTTCCAGCTACATTTATTTCTAAAATTCAAAGTGAATCACTGGTTTCTTATTTTTAAAACTAAAAGCCATTTATTAAATAAGACCATATAGCAGCAAAACCCATAAGAGCACACAGTACCAAAGCAAACATATAAAAGGCCTTTCGAGTAATGGCAAGTTAGTACTTTTTATGTTCTTTTACCTAGTTTAAATTTGGGAATATATAAAAGGCATAATCACCCTTCCTAACCTTTGAATCCACTGGTAGTCAATGGCTAGAGCCAAGCCAGTGACTGTCTGAAATATACCATGTGGGTACTTCAGTGAAACCCCAGTGTCATCTCTGTGGCCTTTGTCAGAATGCTAATCAAGAAAAGAAGAGGTTAAGATTAATGAATGGTGGACCAAAATGTTGGGTTGGTATTGTTAAAAATGGAAATAGTATTTTACAAAACATTATGGTGCTGTGTCTAATAGTTATAATTTCACCTTCGTTGATAGTTCACTATAGAGACTATCCAGTCAGCCGTTTGAAGTCACTGTACTGTTAATTGGTACTGTTTATCAGCCCAGTCAGGAGTTCTGGGTTTCAGTTATCTCATTAATTATAGCTGACAAAGATGCTAAGGGGTTTCCCCAGTGTTAGTAGATTTCATTAGTCATGGTGTCTGAACTATTCCTCTCCAAAAAAGGGCAGTATTTTTTTATGATTAAGTTATTAATTTTATGATATAACACTTTGTTACTTTCATTCTTTTAAAAACTTACAATAAAACTTTGCTGCAAGAACAATGGTAAGTGGCTGGAATTTCCTGGCTCTTCCTTTTGAATAGAAAATCAGACTCGACCTTAAACTCCCAGCAGTGTCATAGTGAAGGGAAGGTGCTGCCAGGTGAGTGCTGGTGGACAGCCTTAGCAGCTTTGTTGTTAGGCCTAACTGTCAGCAACATCCCTCCCCTTAGTTCCTTACTTACTTGATTCTGCTGTTACTCTGACAAAGAAGAGGCCCTTCTTATTATGTAATGCAGTATGGCATTATGGCAGAGTAGGTGCTTGGAGCTTTTGTGTCCTTCCATATGTTTCCATAGCTACTGAGCCTGCGTCAGGTCTGGGGCAGGGAACCTATGATGCAGAGCACACTGCTGGACAACTGTCTGGGAAAGAGTCCAGTGAGCTCCTCTTCTTTCTTACAGGGTGTTCATGAGTGGCAACAGCTGTTGTCCAGATAGTGTAAAGAGCCTTCTAATGATAGAAATGTCTATTAGAAAGTTTAGGGCCGAGACCATGATTTTTGGGTCATCCAAAGGGATTATGAAATATATTCTTTCTGAGCCTACTAAATAAAAAGCTAAGTGAAAAGTTCTAATGGAAGTGCTTGGTGGAATGTTTACAGTTTTTATATTTTTATAATTTTGAAAACAAAAAAAGTAGATTTTAAAGAACTTCTGATATATTCTACCTAAACTTACTGAATGTTTTAAATTCTAAATCTGGCATTATCAGCCTTTTTTGAATTGTTGGGCATGTAACTATAAAGTAGGGGGAATGAATTTTGCGTGTGGACTCATTCTCTTTACCTTACAGCCACACTTTAGCCCGGTGAATGAAGTAGCATCAGGGCAGAAGCTGTGACAAGGATGTTTGGCCATGTTGAGTTCTGTACCAAACATCTTTGATGAGAATAGAGATGATGGCAAGTGTGAACCTGAGGGTGAATAAAAGGTAGACAGGAAATATGAGAAAGAGAGCAGGCTCCTGGCCAAATGGTTCTGAGGGCAGGCTAATCAGACTCCAGGAGAAAGAGGCTCAAGTCGGGAATGCTACTGGCCATCTTGTCGATGGAAGCTGAGTGGTTACTGAGTGCTCATGTGCCAAGCATCCCAAGCACAACGTAGGTTCTGCACAGGAGCATTCTTTTAAACAATATTCTATCACTTACCAAAACCATTGTGGTAAAAATACAGTATTTTGTTTTTTTCTTCCTTATTTAATGTTAACATTTTAAAAATGTTAAGCTCTTTGCCTTACATTTTTATGAACAGATGTGGTCATTGTGTCATGATTGTGAACCACTGAAAGTGCATTGAACCTGTTCATGTGTTTAAGATATTTTGCTGTGTTAAAATTTTAGAAGGAAAAATGCAAGCGAATAACTATTTAGCAAATATTAATTACCTTATTTTGGTGTTGCATTCTGTAATTTGAAATGTTCAGTTAAACATGTAATAAATACAAAAGTGATATATATTGGTCTTTTTTGGTCTCTATATGTGTCATTATCTACATAACTGAATCCTAAACAAAACCACTTAATAATATGATGATGATGTGTGTCATCAAGCTTCTCAAATAATTTGTTCAATATCCAGATTGAATAGCTGTGAAGAAAGGATATAACCCTGATGCACACCTTTCTTAATTTTAAGCCACATAGTGTTCCCTTGCTCTGTTCACACAATAGCCTCTTCCTCTAGGTGTAGGCTTTGCTTTAAGGGTTCTGAGATTCCCATTCTTCCCCATGTTAGCCATAATTTGTTATGCCACACAGTCATATTCCTTTGCATAGTCAATAAAACACAAATAGACATTCTTCTGAGAATAGGGACATCTGAATATTAGTAATGCAGACATTATCAGGAAAGCTCATAGGAACAGTTGCTCCGAGATGAAACTCTAGGAATGTTTGAGTTACGTAAAGAGTGTGTGTTTGAATGCATTGCACAGAAAACTTTTTTTGGTACATGCATGGATACAAGGAAAGAAGGCACCAAAGAACCTTGAGAGTTTAAGGATTATGGTTCCACACAAGGAAGGACAAGGCTAAAAGGTATGGAGATAGGACACACTCCTGGTCTATACACTTCCAATAGTTTTTCATATATTTTGTGTAATAGATTTTAGTTCAAGAGTAGCTAATGCAGTACTTAAAATTATAATTAAATATATTTTAATAAGTATAGTATTTTTTTTAAAAAAAGGACAAGGCTGGTGTGGAGAGAATATTAATACACAATATAACAAACATCAGTTTCCTGGAGCACCTTTAATGCTGGGGAAAAAATAGTAGGTCTTGTAAATGGTTGCAGCTACATTGTGGGCTTCTTTCCAAGAACAGCAATCAATTTCCTTTAGTTATTTTAAACTGTTTTGCTAAGTGGATGAGTACTTTTCCTTCCTCAAAATTTTAAACCGCCAGTGCTACTAAATGACTGACCTCAGGAAGTTTCCCCTGATGTGATCTGGCACAACCTGTGCCTAATGACTGTTATTTGTGTTTCTGAGGGAAAAAAATGCCTAGAAACCAGATGACATGTATGTCTCCACTCCTTATAATCCACCACTCACCTCTCCTTTGTTGTGCTGTGGTGGCTTGTATATTGCTGTGATGTTGGAAGCTATGCCATCGGTATTTCAGATGCCAACAGGTTTCAGTGGAGGATCCAGGAATAGGAAGAAGGACCTGGTGATCTTCTGAAAACTGGCCAGTCAAGACTGTCAATTGCAGCCAAACATTGTGTGTCATGCCAGACGGTGAGCCCATTAGGTCGAAGACACTCAAAATACAACTACAGAAGTGCTACCCCCTCAAGGTAGAGTTGACCTTAATGACTTGGCTGGAGTTGAGTATTCTTGATCTTTATTTGCCAGTGTGGCATGACTCAATGAGAAGCAGCAGTGACAAACACCCACCAAGAATTGGAACATGGGATTTACTAATGATGAGTCAAGGAAAATAGGAGTTGTCAAAAAAAGGACAAGCAACGTATGAAAATAGATATCCTGTGCAGTAGGCAGTTGAACTGATACTGGCCATTTTGAGTCAGATAATTACACGATCAAAGCCTGGAGGGGACTGGCATCACATCCATTATAAAAAACATTTAAGTATCCCTCTTAAAGAAAACCCTGTCAGTTGTGAGATAATATTCATATTCCATGAACTACTAAAAGAATAGACAAGTCTGTCTTCCTCGTGGAAGGAAGTACAGCCAGGGTGCTTTTTAGAGGCAAGAATTGATGATGAAACTTCATCTCACGTACTTTGAGTATGTTGTTAGGAGTGACAAGTCTTTGGAAAGAAACATCCATGCATGGGAAGGTGGCGGGTCAGTGAAAGAAGAAAACCTTCAATCAGTTGGATTGACACAGTGACTGGAACAATGGGCTGAAGCAGGTGAGGGATCGTGAGGGTGGCTCAGGACAGGGCCCAGTTCAGATCTGTCGTTCATGGTGTTGCTGTGAGTCACCTGAAAGGCACCTAACAACCACAACTTCTAATACATTACAAGTCAAAGGATGAAATGGACCTTTAAGAAATGAACCAGGCATACTATAGTCTTGTAATTACATTCTTAGAGGAAGGTATTTGGTTTGAACTACTACCACGTAAGTTAATGAAGAAGGAAAAGGTTGGGCAATCTCTCATGCTGCTGCTTCTGAAAATGCGCAGGAGGGTCAGTTAGCTATGAGTTGGTTCTGACTCCACAACACACAACAATAACAATTTAACAAAAGTAAGCACAAAGCCAGTGGCTTGAACAAGTTGGGTGATAGATACCAAAGAATGAATTCCTCCCCCTATCTTTCTTGGCTAATTAACTATGTTAGATAGAACAGTTCTTGTGAATTACAGAAAGATGAAATTATTTGAATAGTAATAGTGAACGAGTCTTTATCTGCATTCATATAGGTATCTTGAAAGTAAAAAATATGTTTTTGTATGTCTTGAGAAACTCAGACTTCTGCTGTTGAACCAGTTCTGACTCATAGTGACCCTCGATCAGGTTTCTGAGGCTGTAAATCTCACCAGAAGGACACTGCCTATTTTTTCCCCTCAGAATGGCTGGTGGACTGGAACCATGCAGTTTTTAGAGCAGCACTCTAGAGACTACAGCACCAGAGCTCCTCTATGTAATGAAATAAAGACTTCACTGCTGTTGAGTCAGAACCAACTCATAGCTGACCCTCTGGCTAGTTTTCCGGAGCCTGTAAATCCAATGGGAGGACATGGCCCATCTCTATCTCATGGAGCTGCTGGTGAATTTGAACCACCAAAAAGGCACTGCCTTTGGGTTGGCAGTGCAGCTCCCTATAGACTATTCCAGAGCTCCTGCATATAATGATGGAGGAGTTAAAAGTGATTGTGGAGGCCTTAGACTCTTGTTGTTTATAGAGAAGTGTAACAAACAGAATGTACTTTGCAGATCAAAGCACTTGGCAGAATCACTTAATAGCACTCAATTAGACTATAAAGCATTTCTCTGACAAATTTTCTTATGGGCTCAGTTTGTGAAAGATGGTTAGTACATTACATATAGTTTAAATTTCCTATGATAGCTGTCATCATGAATAAGAGAAATCTAAATGGAAAGAACTGAATGGCAGTAACTTTAAAACTTTTTAGTATAGAAAAATTCAAACCTAGAAATGAAACAATACCATAATGAACCCCCTATTTTATCATCTGGCTTCCGTAACTAAGAGTCTGCCATTCTTGTGTATTCCATCCGTCTGGACATGCTGCCTCCAACGTAGATGTTTATAGTTTCTCTATTTTTATGCATCAAAATGTACAGATTTTCACTGCTCAACTTTATCAAACGAATACACCTCTAAGCCCACATCTTTGGCAAGTTGTGAAACATTTCCATTATCCAAGAAAGTTTCTCTTGTCCCTTCCCAGTCAATTCCTGTGCCCTATTATCTGCCTGCCCTGAGGCAACTACTGTTCAATCCATGTCCCCTCCCCATTATACATTGGTTCTACTTATTTTATAACTTCATAGAGATGGGATCATTTGATCTGTACTATTCTCAGCTCTTCCCCACCCCTGCCAATCAGTGTTCTGTCTTTGAGACTCATCCATCTTGTTTGGTGTATTAATTCTGAAAAAATAATAACTTGAAAGGGACCATATACAAAGAACAGATGGGGTACCAGGGTTAGGTCACTATGAGGTTGATGTGACATGAAGAATGACTGTGATATATTTCTTGGCCTGAGATAATGTTGATGAGTTCATGAAAATTTTACGTACCCACTGATGCACTTCCAGCATTTAGAACAAATTTAAATGGCATGTGAACAAAACACAAAAGGGTTGAGTTACAGAAAATAACATGATTTGGAAACAGAACTGAGAGGGAGATGCAGGATTGGAGAGTTGTGGCCAACAAGAAGTTGCTTGTAGCAGAATCAGCTATCTCAATCTTTGATTCTTTTTTCATATACATGTGGGATTGTGTCAGACTGACCAGTGTCAGACTGAACAGCATCATGTTTTCTGATGGTTAAATACAGTAAACAATACTTTGTACACCATGACCCAATTAACACTTTATGCAAGTAACTAAAATAGAAATTGAATGATACAACACTTAAGCATGTTCAGTTCATGTTGGTATCTTTTGGTCATTAATTGAAAATAAAACCTCGAACAGTTGTAATTCATTATATTGATTTAATGACTCAGTTTTGGATTGTGACTTGCACTGTGAAAACATGATGCTGTTGTTGTTGTTAAGCGTTGTTGAGTCGACTGCAGCTCATAGAGACCTTCTGGACAACAGATGTGAAGCCTGCCCTATTATACGCTGTCCTCACCGTCTTTGATATACTCAACCCATTGTTACAGTCACTGTGTTAATCCACCTTGTTGAGACTTGGCCTTTCTTTCACTAACCCTCGACCTTCCCAAGCATGCATTCTTCCAAGGACATAACCAAAGTGAGATGAAGTTTTACTATCCTTGCTTCTAAGGAGCTCCCTGGTTGTACTTCTTCTATGATCTATTTATTTGTTCTTTTAGTCTGTGTGATATTCAGTACTCTTCACCAGCACCACTGTTCAGAAACATTATATGCATGACAATTCCCAAAGTGAGCTTTGTATGACAGTCTAAAATCAGAGGCACTCAGACCATGTGTCAATAAAACCAAAGCCACTGTCTGGGAGTCAGATCTGACTCATAGACACCTTCTATTGGATTTCCAAGACTATAAATCTTTATAGGAGGAGATTTCTCATCTTCCAAGAAGCACCTGTGCATTTGAACCACTGATCTTACAGTCAGCAGCCTGGCATGTTATACTGTGTCCAGGACTCCAGTGTGTAAATAGTGAATCGAAAAGTAGAACTCCACTCTAAAGGCTTGCCATAAGTCTGGAATCCACGTTGGATTTTTTTTAATCATTTTTATTTATTTATTTATTTTTACAGAGGTTTTGGATTTCCATTCATTCATTGCTGCAATTTTCTCCCTTCCCACCCCTCCCCACCAGCTCGCTTCCCCCTCCAAAGAGGGGGATTTTTAAAAGTTTTCTTTCCAAACGTCAGTTCTCTTAACCTTGGTGCTGGCTTGGGCCATATACTTTAAGGACAACATTCATTTTCTCTGAGGTCTGTCCTGTGCAGATAATATCTATTCCCAAAGGATCTTTGTCATTCTAGATAAATAAATGCAAGGTGGATCTTGAGATACAGACCAGGAAAACTAGTCCTGTCCATCATCCTGGGACCTTGTGTTTGTGTAAACTGCTGAATGGCATGTACATTTGGCTAATCATGTAATCCCATTGTTAGGGGCACACCACTGCCAATTTTTTCCTTCTGTAAATCCCTCTGGTGGTCTTTCAGTCAATTATGAATTTTATAACCTTTAGTTCCTGAGCCAATAATGTAAGAATGAATTTCTAACGGGAGCTCTGGTGGTCTAGCGCCAAGAAGCTGCACTGCAATCACAGAGGTACACAGTTTGAATCCACCAGATGTTCTGCTGGAGAAGGAGGGGCAATCTTCTCCTGTACCAGTCAAATCCAATTTGATGGTACACACACAAAAAATAATGCATTTCTAGAACCCTTAATGTGGAAGCCCTCAGCTCTCTTGCTTATGTCTAGTCTTTGGGCTCTATTATTTGCTACAAAGTCTCACAGACACTCAACAACCATCAGGTTAATGGCTCACGTGGTTATGGAGGCAAGTCCTGAAGGCCTGTATCAGAATTGTTCACAAGGCAGCACCAGGTTAAAGGGTGGCTGGAATAGGCTATGCCTGTAGTTGTAGAAGTTAATGAGCAAAGGGCTAGGTGCCTGCAGACTCTCAACTCTTGGCTCTTGGAGCATCTAGATAAGTCTACATGTAGTATCCAGAATTAAAAGGATTAAACTTTCCAAGAGCATTCTTCTATATATGACTTCAGGACTATAAATTACACTGCCAAGAAAACTAGGGGCGCTCTAGCGGCCTAGTGGATAAGGAGCTGTGCTGCCAACTCAAAGGCAGGTGATTCAAATCCACCAGTTGCTTTATGGGAGAAAGATGAAAAGGCTTCTCTCCCTTGTGATTTACAGCCTCCGAGAGCTAGCCAAAGGGTCAGCTCTGAACTGATTCTGGCTCAATGTCAACAAGTGACTGAGTGAGAAGGAAACTAAGGGTGGCAACTTGGATCATATCTTCCGGTAAGGCAACATTGAAAATAATCTTACCACCATCATATTTTGGAGTAATTAGATACCTCCGCTCACATCTTTTGGGGGAATGGGGAGAGAGAGACCAATACCAAATTCATCTGTTATTTTGTGTATCGGAGAAGTGTCTTTGCATGTTGCTGCTCTTAATAACTTTGATATGTATATGTTTGTTTAGCTACCATCTGCTCTTTTGAGTTTGTCAAATGCTGTATTGAAGTGGAGCTCTCAAATTAAGACAGACCAGGAAGAATGATTAGCCTTTCTCTTCTGCAGTAATAGGCCTTTGAAAAAAACCTATGAACAATAGAACACACTTAGACTATGAGATATAGTACTGGTAGCTGAGCCCTCAAATTGGGAAATATAAAAATGAGGGGCTATAGTTGCAAACAGCCACTAATACTGAAACATCAAATATATGAAATATGAATGTAGAATAATTGGACATTGTTAAAAAAGAAATGAAATGCATAAATATTGACATGGTATGCATTGGTGAGCTAAGATGAATTTATATGGGCCACCTTGAATCAGATAATCATATAATCTATTATTCCAGGAATGAGAAAGTAAAGAAAAATGGGCTTGCTTTCATAATAAAAAAAGACCATTTCTAGATCCATCCCAAAGTACAATGTTGTGAGTGAAAGAATACCGTCCATATGTATACAGGACAGAATAAGAGCTGCATAGTGAAGTGGACTGGGGTCGGGGTGGGAAATGATACACCAGTGAAAGTTGTGGTGTTTTTTTTTCTCAAGCGAACTGGGGTGGATAGACAAGGAGGAAAATGTGCAACAATGAGTGAATGGAAATCCAAGTATTCAATAAACTTTCATTTTAAAAAAGACCTATTAATATCACTATCGTTCTAATATACACCAACAACTGAAGCTAGAAAATTTCCACCAACCTTTGCAGTCTGAAATTGATTGAACATGCAGTGTAATATACATAAGGTATATTGAGGGGTGTACTTACTTTTTGATCTTCTGCAAGAGGTGCTTCAAGTACTCTTTCTTCAAGCAAGGTTATATTATCTGCATATTGCAGATTGCTGATGAATTTCCCTTCAATTCTGATGCCATGCATACAGATTGAATAGGTATGGAGAAAAGATACAACCCTTAAACACACTTTTCCTGATTTTTAAATAACAGATTATTCCCTGGTTCTGTTTGAACGACTACTTGTGTTGTATACAGGTTTTGTATAAGTGCAATGAGTTATTCTAGAATTCCCATTTTTCTCAGTGTTATACATAATTTATCATGATCCACACAGTTAAATGCCTTTGCGTAGTCAATAAAACACAAGTAAATATCTTTATGGTATTCTCTGTTTTCAACCAACATGTATCTAACTTTAGTAATATTATCCCTGTTCCATAGCCTCTTCTGATTCTAGCTTGAATTTTTAGCAATTCTCTGTCAATGTGCTTTTGCCACTCTTGAGTAATCTTTGTCAACATTTTACTTGCATTGTGATACTAATGATTATCTTTCAATAATTTCCACATTCTGTTGGGATTGCAATATTGCATGTTTTGGGAATGGGCACAGATAGGGATCTCTTCTAGTTAGTTGGCTTCCAAATTTCTTGCCATTGTGAGTATAGCCAGTGCTGCTTCTCTGCTGAAACACTTCAGTTGGTGTCCTATCAGTTCCTGGGACCTTATTAACCAATGCCTTCAGTGCAGCTTGGACTTTTTCCTTCAGTCCACTGGTTATTGATCATATGCTACTTCCTCAAATGGTTCATTGTTGACCAATTCTTTTTTCCTAAGGTGTCTCCGTGTATGTCTTCTATCTCTTTTTGATGCTTCTTGCATCTTTTGCTCATAGAACCCATCAGTATTGCAGTATTGCAACTTGAGGCTTGAATTTATTTCTTTAGTTCTTTCAGCTTGAGAAAGGCAAAGTATATTCTTCTCTTTTTGATTTTTTAACTCCAGCTATTTCCATATTTGTTGGAATATTTTGTAGTTTGTAATTACTGCCTCAAAGAAAAATATTTCCCTAAAGCTGGTATTTGGAAGTGGCATCTGCTTCCTGAATAACATACCTCTGGAACCTCTATGAACCTTTGTAGACGGGCTTCAGGCCTTTTGTTCATAGTGTCGCTATTAGTCATGCTCTACTCAAAGGCACTCATCAACAACAAAGCTGGTATATGGAATTTGGACTTAAAGCCTCCTAAACCTGAGACAGGTAGCAGTGTGAAAGACCGGCAGCAATGCAAGGCACAAGGCATCACAGAAGTGTCCCAAGGCCTGAACCATCATATCAAGGGTGGTTGGGGAGAGGGAGGTTCTGGATTGGGTAGGCTGAGTGCAAGGGGATGCAGATGGAGCAGGCGAAGGGAAAGGTCAAGACACATGCATCAGGATGGGGGTGGGGCAACACAGAATCTATTGGTTACTTCTGTAAGGGGAAGTGCCCTTTATCTGCTCCTTTTGGTAAAATTCTTGTCTGTTAGATATTGTTCTAAAGCTGAGCATCCAAATTTAGACAGACTCAGTAGAAGGATTGGCTATCCACTTCCAAAAGACCAGGCCTTCGAAAACCCTTAAGTACACATAGAGCAGATATGGCACCTGAGGCTGAGCCCTTAAATTTGGAAATGCAAAGGAGGAGAAACAGTTATAAGCAGACACTAATGATTGGATTGTGGAATGTGAGCAGCAAGAAAGTAGGAAAACTGGACATAGTTAAAAAAGAAATGGAATGCATAAATAGTGACATATCAGGTATTAGTGAAATGCGATGGACTGGCATGGGAAATTTTGAATCAGACAATCATATAATCAACTATGCCAGAGATCAAATGTGAGAAAAATGAGGTAGTTTTTATAGCTAAAAAGGTAATTTCTTAATTTATCTTGAAATACTATCCACACACATACAAGGAAGTCTGGTGAATACCACTATGATTCAAATATATGTGCCAACAGCAAGAGCCAACGAGGAGGAAATAGCTGATTTCTACCAACTTTTGCAGTCAGAAATGAATCAAACATGCAAATAAGATGCATTAATAATAATCAGCGACTGAAATGCAGAAGTTGGGAATCAAGAAGAAGGATCAGTAGTCTGAAAACATGGACTTGGTGACAGAAATGCGGCAGGGGGATAGAATGATCTACACAATCAATATGCTATGATTTATTGATAGCATATACCTTTTATAAGAAAATTAAATGCAGATGATACACATGGATTTCACCTGATGGTATGCACAGGAACTTGATTGTATACATCTGTGGAAAGAATCATTGGCAAAAGTCCATATCAGCAGTGAAAACCAGGCTAGGTGCTGATTGTGGAACAGACCATCAACTACTCATGTAAGTTCACACTAAAGCTGAAGAAGGTTAAATCCATCCACAGGAACTAAAATTTGACCTTTAGTCTATCCCACCTGAATTTCAAAACCATCTCAGGAATAGATTCAAGGCATTGGACACTAATGAACAAAACCAAGATGAGCTGTTGGAGAATATCAAGAATATAATCCATGAACTGGAGAGTGTTATGCTGAGCGAACTAACTCAGTCTCATAAGGACATATACTATATAAAGCCAGTTTGTAGAACCTGTATGAGGATCCAAGTGGGGAAGGGTGGGAACAGAGGGGTGAGGATGGGATTGGGTGTGGGTGTGAGTGTTGATTATAGGGTCATACTATTTGATGGATTGAGGGAGGGGTGGGTAAAGGAAATGAGAAAGATCTTGTGTGCAAAACAATGTATACAGACATTGTAAGAAATTCAGTATAAGTAAAATTGTATTAAAAAATATCCACAAAGAATACATAAGGTCATTACAAAGATAGAGAAAGAAGAAAAGAATAAGATGAATGTCTGAAGAGTCTAAATATTGCACTAGAGCGCTGAGAAGCCAAAGCAAAGGGAAGAAAGCAGGACATTAAGGAGATGAAAAGAAGATTTCAAAGGGCAGCTCGGGAAGAAAAAGCAAGGTATTATAATGAAATGTGCCAAGAGCTGAATCAGAAAATCAAAAGGGTAGAACTTGCTCAGTATTTCTTAAGCTGAAAAAAACTAAAGAACAAATTCAAGCTCAAGTTGCAATTCTTAAAGATGCTATGGGCTGAATATTCGATAATCCTGGAAGCATTAAAAGATGAAAGGATTATACAGAGTCACTGTACCAAAAAAAACTGGCTGGCACAGAAGAATTTCAAGAAACATCATATGATCAGGAGGCAATGGTGATGAAGGAGGAAGTTCTCTGAAGGAGGAGGTTGCTCTGAAGGAATTGGCAAAAAACAAGGCCCCAGGAATGGGAGTGCCAGTTGACATATTTCAATAAACAGATGCTGCCCTGGAAGTGCTGACCAGGTTGTGCCAGAAATCTAGAAGATAACTACCTGGCCAACTTACTGGAAAAGATCCATATTTATTCCCATTCACGAAAAAAGGAGATCAAACAGAGTGTGGAAATTAGTGTACTGTATTACTCAAAATCACATGCAAACAAAATCTGCTGAGGATTATCCAGAACAATTGGAACAGTACATCGACAGAGAACTTCCAGACATACAAGTTGGGTTTAGAAAAGGTTGTGGCACTAGAGATATTATCACCAATGTTAGATGGATCTTGGCTGAAAGCAAAGAGTACTGGAGGAATGTTTCATTGACTATGTAAAGGTATTTGACTGTGTGGGTCACAGAAAATTGTGGCTAACCTTAAGGAGAATGGGAATCCAAGGACACTGGATTGTGCTCAAGTTAGACCTATACTCGGACCAGGCAGCAGTCCTGTCATCATACCTTTTATAAAAAACATAAATGCAACAGGAGCAAGATCAAGAATAGAGCAAGGAATCACTGCATGGTTAAAAATCAGGAAAGGAATGCATCAAGATGTTTCCTGCCTTCATACCTTTTCAATCTATATGCAGAAAAGATCATTCAGGAGGCTGGGCTTTATGAGGAAGAATGTGGCAACAGGATTGGAGGAAGACTCATCAACAACCTACGTTAGGCAGATGACACAACTTTGCTTGCTGAAACTAAGGAGGACCTGAGCGCATGCTGCATTTGAAAGTCAAGGACTATAGTCGTCAATATGGATTGAATCTTAACATCAAGAAGACAAAGATTCTCACAATTGGGTCAACTGGCAGCACCATGAAAGATGGAGAAGAGATGGAGGTTGTTTACAATTTCAGCTTGCACAGCTCCACAATTAACACTCTTGGCACTAGCAGTTAGGAAATCTAAAGATGAATTGCACTGGGAAAAATCTGTGATCAGAGACTTCTCCAGAGAACTAAGAAGTAATAATGCCAGTCAAGGGACTAAGGTGTGCCTGATCCAGGCCATGTTCTTTCCAATTACTTGCTATGCATCAAAGAGCTAGACAATGCACAGAAGAAGAATTTGAGTTGTAGAGCTGGAGAAGAGTATTGGATCACCAAGAGAACGAGTCTGTTTTGGAGAGGGTGAAACCAAGTTTCTCTTTGGAGGCTAGGATTTTGAGACTCTGTCTCACATACTTTGGGCACGTGGGCAGGAAGGGCCGGTCCTTGGAGAAACACATCATGCTTGGAAGGGTGGTGGTACAGTGCAGGAGAGACCCGGGGTGAGATAGATTGACACAGTAACTGAGGTAATGGGGGTAGGTATGTCAGAGTCAGTGAGATTGGCTCAGGACAGGGTAGGGTTCAAAACTATTATACATAGGGTCGTTATGAGTCACAGATGACTTGACAGCTCATAACAACAACATAATATAATTTTTTTATCATTTTATAGTATAAAATAATAGAAAATTATTATAATGTTCTATTAAAATAGAAAATTATATAACCATATAAAAAGAAAAATATTTGTATAATAATATTCTCTTCAGCTCTTTTATTTCATAATTTCTTCCTTTTTCATTAACTTCTCTCCATTCAGTTGTAAATTTTGGACAGTCTCCTCCCATGATAATTATTGTCTCCTGGAAATCCACCATAGAGTCAGCTATGAGACATTTCAGACTCAATGGCAACACGTTTGAGTTCCTTTTAGTTTAATCTTCAATTTCTCATCGCATAATATTTTAGAGTTGGTTAACAAGATGGCAAATGTTGTTTACTGAGAGACAGCGTCAGTCTGGATCAGGGAAATGTCCATTGTGACAGCCTCAAAATGGGTTAAGAACTTGACTCTTGTTGGAGCAGGACCTAAAGTCTATAAAACTCATAACTGTCGGAAAAATCATCAGAAAAGTTAAAAGCAAGATAGCAAGAATCAGGAATTTGACATAGATGACACATACATGGGATTACAAAATTGGTCAAAACTGTTTGCCATTCATTTTATTACAAGGAGGTCCCAGGATGGTAACAAGATATATTTTTCTTATTTTGTATTATTAAAATGACATCTTCAGTAAAGTCTGTTGCTGGAGATACATTGTCAAGATCTATTGATAATGCTGTATAAAGACCCGCTGGGCATCAGCTTTTGCACCTGTTTGACTATACCATAAAATATCCTTAGGTAATAGATTATGATTTCATGCATCTGTCAGACCGCACAATGGAGCCCTGGTGGCATAGTATGTAATGTGTTACACTGCTAACTCAAAGGTTTGACTCCATCAGACACTCCAATAGAGAAAGATCTCTTAAAATTTATAGCGTTGGAGACCCAGTGGAGGGTTGCTATGAATCAGAACCAACTCCATGGCTATGGTTTTGGTTTTGTCAGACTTCACAGAAATGGAAAGTTGTCCATAGAGTGTCTGATCTAGGCCAGTACCAAGGACAAAAGACTGCGTTTTGGAAAGATAGATTTACAGTTTTTTTTAAAAGTTTTAAAAAATGGAATAAAAGTTTACAATTCTTACTGCTTTTTAAAAAAAAAAATTTAATGAAAATTTACGGAGACTTTGGATTTCCATTCATTCACAGTTTTTATTGCTTTTCATTCAATCACTCATAGACATTTTGTTTTGTATCATTAATCATCATTGGGTAATGCAATTGTTTAATTACAATGTCAGAAAAACAGCTTCTAAAATCCAACATAGATCCCAGACTCATGTTGAGGCATGGAGTCAATACGGAAGGCTCTGCTTTCATTCTGTGCCATTTATACCCAAATGCCTCTGATTTTAAACTCCCCAAGATCTAAATTTTTAAAGAAATCATTTCTATTGCTTTATTCAATTCTATCACCTCATTTCTGTAATAGTTGAGCTTTAATCTGTGTTGTTCTTTCACATCTTCCAAAATTTTCTTAGTGTTATTCAGCCTGTTAATTACAGTTTTGATCTGTTTTGTGGACATGTTATTTTGCTCTGCTTTTATGATCTCTCTTTTTGTAATAACTTTATAAGGGATATTTTCCTGTTTTTTATATAAAATCAATTTCCCTAAATGTTTAAGAGAAAAAAATAGTTCAAAATAGAAATATCATCATAGTCTTTTTTTGTTTTTGTTTGCTATGGTGTTAAAAAACCATGGAAACTTGCTTTCTGTTTTTTTCAGACTCTTGTTACACTTTTCCACTTTTATCTGGACTTTCTTTTCCCTTCATCTTCATTGGCCCTACTCTATTTAATGTTAATAAAATAATACAAGAATCAGATAGATCATGTTCACATGAGCCTATATATGTAATACTTCATTTCAATAGAGTAGTTGTTGGTAAGTGCCATCAAGTTGAGTACAACTTATAGCGACCCTATCAACAGCTGACCTCAGTTCGGCCCTATCCTGTGTGATCTTCATCATCTCTGACACACTAGAGTCCATTGTGAAGTCATATTGTCAATCCACCTCATTGAGAGCTTCCTCTCCTTTTCTGACTCTCCGTCTTTCCAAATATGACATCACTCTGCAGGGAATAGCCTCTCGTAGCTGCATATCCAAAAGGTGAAAGTTGAAATTTTTTTCTGCCTTTGTCTCCAGAGAACACTCTGGCTGCACTTTTCCCAAGACATACCTATTTGTTCTTTCAGCAGTCTATGGGATATTCAGTAATCTTCTCCAGCACCACAGCTCAAAAGCATCAGTTTTTCTGTCATCTTTATTCATTGTCCAGCTCTCTGGTGATTGAGAAGAAAACTCAGGATTTTTCAAGCAGATGGTACAACTCTAAAAACATACATCCAGGGGTTCCAGCCTGCAAAATTGGTTGAACCATCTAATGAATATTTGCTTTGTTCTCAGACCCTTTGTTTTCTATAGTCATGCATGCTCTATAGGCAAGCAACCTTGGTTTCTGAATGAGGAGGACTGGAAGAATTTGTTGCAGAAGATCAAGGAATGCAGCCTTCAGTATGGATTGCATCTCAATGTCAAGAAAACAAAGATTTTTACCTGTGGATTGATAAGGCAACATCAAGATGGATGCAGAGGAAACTGAAACTATCAACAGCTTCATCTTACTGGGATCCACAATTAACACCTTTGGTACCAGCAGTCAAGAAATAAAGAGACACATTGCACTGCGAAAATCTGCAGTTAGGGACCTCTTCAAATTATTGAGGAGTAATATTGTCAGTTTGAGGACTAAGGTGCATCTGATTCAGGCCATAATCTTTCTGATCACTTGTATGCATCTAAGAGCAGGACAATGAATAAGGATGACAGAAAAAGAATTGATACTTTTGAGCTATGGTGTCAAAGAAGAGCACTGAACATTCCATGGGTGGCCAGAAAATGAACAGATATGTCTTGGAGAGGTTGCAGCCTGAGTATCTTAGGAGGCTAGAATGATGAGGCTTTGCCTCATATACTTTGGGCATGTTGCTAGAAGGGTCTATTCTTTGGAGAAAGACATGATGCTGGAGGATCAGGGTAGGAAAAGAAGACCCTCAACCAGGTGGATTGACACAGTGACTGCCAGAATGGGCCCTTGTGTGTCAGAAACTGATAATGGCACAAGATAGAATATGGTTCAGATCTTTTGTTTATAGGGTCACTGTGAGTTGTGCTCAACTCAATGACATCTAACAACAATAACATAGTCATGCAGATTACCTTATACTGGGAAAGGAAATGCATCTTACATTTGTCTTTTGAAACTATTTTTTTGCTCAGCCATATGTAAACTGTACCTTAAGCTGTGTACTGAAACTGCGTGTAAAGTATCCTTTTGAATTTAAGAAGTTTATAACTTTGAACTATAGATAATAATATGTTAATTGGTTTAATACCTAACTAAGTATAAAAGGCAGTGACCATCTTTAGACTGGGATGTAGTTTTTAGAGAATTCACTGGTCTCTCCCAGGTCTGCAATAAAGTGCTTTGTATACTCCAATTCACCTGTCTTATTGGCATGTGACTATGGAAAGGACTTCTTGGGTTCACTAACAATTTCACAATTCCAACTCAAGTTCTAGTCACTGTGGCCTCCCTGAACTTCAGTCTTCAAATTCTGCCAAATTCTTTCAGGATTTTTCCTCTCTGAACTGGGCCCTGGAAACTGGCTTTAGGCAGGGAGCTGGGACAATCATAGTGATCTAGCATGTGCCTTGTTTCTGTTTTCCTTTTCTTAGGGAGTTCAGAAGCCAGTACTCGCTGTTTTTCAGTGTCTGCAAACCAGAATTTCTCAGAAAATAAGTCCAGTTTTCTAGTTGCGTAAGGTCAAAATAAATCTAGTTATTGCTTCAGTTAGGCCAGAAGGGGTAGTAACCTCACTAGGTTTTAATTTAATAAATCAGACAGTCCTGTTCTAGTAATTCTTGAAGAACTTAATGCAATTAAGAATTTGGGAGGCAGAACAGAACCTTCCTCTGTATGTTTGGACTTGGCCAGCTAATCACAGCTAATTAAGCGTCAATAAGGGGCTACAATTAGCATCAAAAGGAAGAGACCCTTGTTTTGGCAGCAAAATACAAGTTAAGAGAACTGAGTGGGGTAGGAGAGGAATTGTCAAATACTTCCATCAGAATGAAGCTGCTGAATTTGCATTAGCTGCTGGCCAGGCAAGAGGACTGAAGTAGACATCTTCGCTGAAGCAACCCCGGGCTAAGAACCCTGGGGTGGCCAGTCTGAACTCTTCCAGCATCATGAAGGGCATTTGGAATGCTCTTTGTGGCAGAAAACTATGTTCTAGGCTACTGTGAGTTGTCTGTTTGCATAATAATTTTAAGGGGGGAGGTGGATGGAGGAGAGTTGCTGTTTCTTCAAGTCTCCTTTCATGGATATCAAACTTAGAAATGTTAGGAATCGTTGGTAGCTCCTGGGCTGTTCAGCAGGCTCTGTTCTCGGCTTCTTCCTCACATTTCAATTTAAGGGTATAAGGCTGCACATCCTTAAGGCTTTGTCTCCATAATGCCATGTACAGTACATTTGTCACTATAAACGTTTGCCTTTGTTAGATCTTACATATGTGCCTACATGCACACGCGCACACACAGACAGCCCTGGTGGTAGGTACAGTTCATTATCTGGTGGACAGTTAAACAAAAAGTCAGTGATTCAAATCTACTATTCACTCCACAGGAGAAAGACGAGCAGTCTCCTCATGGTAATATGTACAGTCTCAGAAACTTAATGGAGGAGGGTTGCTATGAGTCAGAATTAACTCAAGGACAATGACTTTTAAAATATATACCTATATATTTATAATATATATATTTATTTTAAATTTATAAATATATAATTTTTAAATGAAGTGACTGTTGGCTAAATTAATTTCTTTTTTTTTATGGCAAGAAACAAATTGATTTAGAATTATTAGCCAGCTGGGCTCAGTTTAGATGATTCCTATTTTGCTGGCAACATCCAAAGCATCATAATTAGGAGTAAGTCAAACACAGGCTTTCTTCTCTCCATCAGGCCTAATCAATGTGTTGGCCTTGACCACATCATTGTCATAGAGTTTCTTTACAGCTTGTTTGATTTGGTGCTTGTTGGCCTTGACATCTACAATGAACAGAAGTGTGTTGTTATCTGTCTTCCTCATGGCTGACTCAGTGGTCAGGGGAAATTTGATGCTGGCATAGTGGTCAAACTTCTTTCTCTTGGGAGCACTCTTCCGGGGGTATTTGGGCTACCTTCGGAGTCTTAGCGTCTTAGGCCACCAGAAGGTGGGTGACATGCAGATCTTCTTTTTTTTGGCTTTGGACGCCCTTCAGGACTGCCTTCTTGGCCTCTAATGCCTTTGCTTTGGCTTCAGCTTTGGGAAGGGCAGGGTCTTCCTTCTTCACTTTTGGTGCCATCTTTGTCGAAAGGGCTAAACTATTTCTTAGTTTAAGATCTATTTTATCTTGTGAAGTTGGCTACCAAAATCAGAGACATATTTTGTTTAATACAAGATTTAAAAAAAAGACAAGACCCGTCCTACAACCGCTCTGCAACCCATCACATCCTCCTGCCCCTGGATCCAAGACTCAGAATCCTTCCTAACATCACCCACCATGAACTGTTACTAGTTAGTCTGAGCTGCCACTCACAGTGAAATTAGTCCAATTTTAAACAGTACACAATCGGTTTATCAATCGAGCGTTATAGGCCTGGATTATATTATTATCTATTCTATTCTATTCTATTCTATTCTATTCTATTCTAATTTCTATTCTATATTTCTATTCTATTCTATATTATTATACACATCTCAGATTTATCTCTTCATAAGGAGTGGTGTGGGTGCAGTGCATAATATACTTTGCTCCTTTCTGGAAAGGTCAGTGGTGGCTGTGAAGAGAAAGATGGGCACTCTCTTCCCAAAAGGATTTCTAATCTTGGAAATCTGGTGGAGGGTCACCATAAGTCAAGATTGATTTAACAGGTAATGGGTTCTTGTTTTGTTTTTAAATTAAATTGGGAGCTCTGGTGGCTTAGGGGCAAGAAGCTGCTCTGCAATCCCAAAGGCACCTGGTTTGAATCCACCAACAGCTCAGTGGGAGAAGGCTGGGCAATCTCTTACCATGCAATTAACTGCCTCTGTAACCCCCAGGAGCTATGGATTGGTTCCAGCTCAAAGGCACAGAAGAGAAGAAAGATGGGTCGTCTCCTCCCGTCAGGACTTCTAATCTTAGAATGCAGATGGAGGGCCACCACGAGTCAAGACTGACTCAGCAGGCCCGTGTTTTGGTTTTAAATTCAACTACTACCCACATGACTTTCTCCTAAAAATGAAATCCAAACATCCTTCAAAGAAAAGTAGTATCTCCTCACACAGCACTCCCTCACTCAATGCCATCCAGTTAGAACTGATTCAGCTGAGCCTCTAGCAGGTTTTCAAAAGCTGTAAAACACAAAAGAAGAGACTGCCTTGCCTTCTCCTGTAGAGCTACTGATGGATCGGAAATATCAGAGAAGCATGCCCTTTGGGTCACCAATGGAACTCCCAGGAACTGCACCCCCAGCACTCCCACAAGGGACAATCCACAATCAATACTCTTTGCACCAGCAGCCAGGAAATTAAGAAAGAAAAAAAAGAGTTGTATTGGGAAAAGTCTGCTGTCAGGGATCTTTCCAGATTACTGAGAAGCAACTATGTCAGTCTGAAGGCTAAGGTGAGCCTTATCCAGGCCATGGTCTTCATAATTACTTGCTACACATCAGAGAGCTGGATAATGAGTAAGAATGACAGAAGAAGAATCAATGCTTTTGACTTGTGTGGTTCTGGAGAAGAGTATTGAACATACCACGGACTGTCAAGAGAACAAACCCTGAAGAGGGTTAGACCCAAGCTGCTCTATGGAGGCAAGGAGTTTGAAACTCTGTGTTTCATGCTTTGGGCATGCTTCCAGGAGGGGTCAGGCCTTGCTGAAGGACATCATGGTGAGAAGGTGCAGGAGAGGAAGGCCCTGGATGCAATGGATTGACACAGTGATGGTGGCAATGGGGCAAGAGTGTCAGAGATAGTGAGACTGGCTCAAGATAGGGCAGGCTTCAGAGTTATTGTTCATAGGTTCGCTATGAGTCATACTTGATTGATGGCACATAACAACAAAACTAAGTCAGCGGTTAAACATTAAGCATGAGCTTAATACCTCTAAAATGCTGTGTTGTTGTCGCTATTGTGTGCTATTGAGTTGAAACTGGCCTATAGTCGACACTCCAGTGGGTTTTCAGAGGCAGTAAATTGCACGGGAGGAGATTGTCTATCCTCCCGCTGGGTAGCTGGTGGATTTGAACCACATGCCTTTGGGATTGCAGTGCATCTTCTTACCATTAGGCCACCAGAGCTCACAAATATTATTATTTATTTACTTTATGAGGAAACAGAGGCTAAGAGAACTTATGTGACTTGCTTAACATCACCTAGCCATCATCTGGAGTCAGGACTTGGATTGAGATTTTATAATCTTCCATGAATATTCTCTGTCTTTTTTTTAATCTTTCCTTTTCATCTTCCACATCTCTTGGCATGGTGACAAGCAGCTGGTCCTTTGGGAATTCTGCCAATAAGAGGGTGCCATGACTTCTGTGAGCAGATTGACAAGTCACAGCCCACTGCGGGGAGCATTCCTTTTCTACACCTGGAAAGAGACATTTTACTTTTGCTTTTCTTGGTTCTTTCCAAGTGTGAAGCCAATTGCTGAATGCTCAAAGTCCAGCTAATCCAAAGAAAATGGATTAACTCCCAGATTTGTTTTATTTCATATTAATTCAGCAATTATCAACAAAATTTGTCCATTATTTTCTTTAATTGGAGTGGGTAATTGTAAAGTCAAATGAAAAACTATTTTAAACAAGCTAATCATTTCATTGACTATGCAAAAGCGTTTGATGTGTGGCTAATCTGGAGAAGAATGGGAATCCCAGAACACCTGATTGTGTTCATGCAAAACCTGTACTTAGACCGGGAGATAGTCATCAGAACAGAGCAAGGAAACACTGCATGGTTTAAAATCAGGAAAGGAGTGCGTCCTGGATGTGTCCTGTCCTCATACCTCTTCAATCCATATACAAAACAGATTATTCAGGAGGCTGATCTTTATGAAGGATGTGGCATAAGAGTTGGAAGAAGACTCATCAAGAATTTGCATTATATATAGATGACACAACCTTGTTTACTGAAACTGAAGAGGACCTGAAGCTTCTGCTGCAGAAAGCCAAGGAGTGTAGTCTTCAATATGGATTGGAGCTCAATATCAAGAAAACAAAGATTCTCACCAGTGGGCCGATTAGCAGCATCATGATAGATGGAGAAGAGATTGCTCAGGTCCACAATTAACACTCTTGGAACAGGCAGCCAAGAAATTAAAAGACGAATTGGACAAGTCTGCTGTCAGGGACCTCCCCTGACTGTTGAAGTGCAAAGACACCAGTCTAGAGACTAAGTTGTGCCTGCTCCAGGTCATAGTCTTCACAATTACTTGCTATGCATCAGAGAGCTTGACGATGAACAATCATAACAGAAGAAGAATTGATGCCTTTGAGTTGTGGTGCTGGAGAAGAATACGGAACATACCGTGGACTTCCAAGAGAACAAACAGGTCTGTCCCGGAAAGGGTGAAACCAAGCTGCTCTCTGGAGGCAAGAATTTTGTAGCTCCATCTCACATACTTTGGGGATGTTGCCAGGAGTGACCAGTCCTTGGAGAGGGACTTCATGCTGAGGAAGGTGGAGGGACAACACAGGAGAGGAAGGCCCTGGAGGAGATGGATTTACACAGTGACTGGATCAATAGGGGCAGGTGTGTTGGAGAGAGTGAGACTGACTTAAGATAGGACAGAGTTCAGAGCTATTGTGCATAGGGTTGCTATGAGTCACGAGTGATTCAAGGGGACATAACAACAACAATCACTGAGAATTGATTCTTCACTAGCATTTTATTCCTTATGTTGTATTGAAACAATCATTGCCAAAATTGTACGGTAATCAGATAAATCCAGCATTGCTATGAGTGTGTCCTGTATTTTTACACAGATGACAGTATGCAATTTTTGCAAACCCTGAGATGACACTATATAATTTTTACAAAACTTTCAATCTCTTGTAGAGTCAGTTTCTTATGAATGCCACTCACATGATATATTATTTTAAAAATCCGTTAAACCTATTGCCATCGAGTCAGGACTGACTTGTAGCTGACCCTCCAGCAGGTTTCCAGAGGCTATCAATTGGACAGGAGGAGATTGCCTATCTTTGTCCTGCAGGGCCCTCCCAGAGAGGCACCACCTTTGAATTAGTAAGAAACTATGCTGCAATCCCAAAGACGTGCATTTCAAATCCACCATCTCTTCTGCCGGAGAAGGATGGGCAATCTCCTCCTGTGTGATTAACTGCCTTTGCAAATCCTCTGGAAGGTCAGCTATGGGTTGGTTCTGACCTGATGGTATACAAAAACAACAAGTAGGCCACTAAAGCTCCCTTCATGTTAAATGGTATGGTATTTTTTCCCAACTTTTCAATTTATTTATTTGATCAATGTAAAATGCTATGTAGAAAATTGTTTCCACAGAATTTTGCAACATTAATTATTTTGTGGTTTCCAATGTTATTTTTAGGACAATTCAATGACATTCCAACATATTTTATTTTTTTAATTTTTAATTTTAATTGTGATTTTAATGAAAGTTTACAGAGAAGTTAGATTTTCATTCATTCATCGTTAAACCTGTATACTATTTCTACAGACACATGTGAGAAAAATGGCACATAGACAGCTATGCATATCCACTTATACACATTTGAAATAGATATGCTTCAAAGTATTAACATTTCATTAATATATGGGAGATATTATTAAAAAGAAATTCATTCAGCCCCATAAATTTTAGACTCTCTGATTTATATAGTTTCTCTCATGGTAAGGAAGACCCTCAACTAGATAGATCAACACAGTGACTACAGCAATGGGTTAAAGCCCAGAGTAGATTGTGAAGGCGATGAATGGTGCAGGACGGGGCCAGGTTTCCATCAGGGTCACTCTGAGTCACAGTCAGCTCCACCAGCATCTAACAACAGCCAGAGAGTGCTGCTTGACTTCCAATAGGGCAGCTCCTCTTCAGGGTACTGGGAGCAAGTGAGGGCGGAACAAGTCTTCTACATGAGGCTGGATCCTCTAAGGCGGGATTTGAGGCTGAAGTGCATCTTTTCTGTCTGACCCATAGGGCATGCACCCATCAGGTTCCAGAATCCCAGACAGGAAACAAAGCAAGTGACAATTTCTTACTAGGCTTTCAAAGATTTCCCCCAATTCCGATGTCTCACATAAAGAGGGGAAATGAACATGGAGTGAATTAGTGGGGCAATAATTCCCTTTTCCCTTCCTGTCATTCTTCCTTCCTTCTTTTCATCATTTTTTAAGTACTTTTTATAGATTAGAGAGCTCTAGTGGCCTCATCTGTAGGGAGCATCAAAGGTTCAATTTCATCAACAGCTCCACAGCTGAAAGATAGGCAATCTCATTTTGTGCAATTTTGTGCAATTTACAGCCTCAGAAACCCCTATAGCGGGCCAGCTATAAGTTGGCTCTGACTTGACAGCAGTGAGCATTTTTGTTTTTTATGTTGGCATGGTGGTAGTACTTGGGGAATTAGACTGAATTCTTGCCCTTGGAGCATTGCTAGTTTGGAGGAGCTATCTTACCGAAAGGAAAAAGCTGAAAACAAAGAAGTTCTGGTACTTGGAAAATGCAGACTTGGTGACAGGAGGTCAAAGGCTAGAAGTTTGTATAAGCAATGATTTATTTATTGAAAATCCCTTTTAAATAAAAACATAAACAACGACTATAAATGTGATGTACCTCACTAGATGGGTTAGACAGAAATGAGACTAACTTCATTTGTGGAAATAGTTGATAAACTCAGTATCAGCTGTCAAAATCAGGCCAGGGGCTGATCGTGGAACAGATCACCAAATACTCATGTGCAAATTCAAACTGAAGGTGAAGAAAATGAAAACAAAACCACAAGAACCAAAACACAACACTTAATGTAACTCAGCTGAATTTAAAAGCCATTTCAAGATCCAGGAGGGGTGGGAGAGGCTGGAAGCAGAGGGATATGGATGTACAGGGGGAAGAGGGGATTAGTCATTGGGTTGTAAGATTTGATGGGTGGGGTTGGGGTGAATGAAATGGAAAGAATTTGTATTAGAATTTTGTAAATAAACTAGTGAAACAACAACAACAACAAAAAACAACCCCAAACCATTTCAAGAATAGATTTAATGCATTGAACTGCAATGACTGAAAACCAAATTTGTTGTGGGATGATATCAGGGATATTATCCATGTAAAGCAAAGAAAGAGAAGAAAGGGAAAAAAAATTTAAAAAAATTGTCTGAAGAGATTCTGGGGTCAAATCAAAGGGGCAAAAACTCAAATAAAAGAGAAGAACAGAAAATTTCAAAGGACAATTCAAGAAGACAAAGCATTCTAATGAAATATGCAAAGAGCTGGAGTTAGAAAATTAAAAGAGAAGAACACACTAGCCTTTCTTAAACTAAAATAACTGAAGAACAAATTCAAACCTTGTGCTGCAATATTGAAGGATTCTATGGGCAAATTCTTGAATGATGCAGGAAGCATCAAAAGAAGATGTACACAAGGTCATTGTACCAAAACTAATTCCTGGCCAAAACTAATTTCAGGAAGCAGCATATGATCAAGAACCAGTTGTAATGAAGGAAGAAGTTCAAGTTGCACTGAAGGGATTGGCAAATAAACAAAAAGTCTTCAGGAATTGATAAAATATCAATTAACATGTTTTAACAAACACATGCAGCCTGAACATACTCACTAGTATGTGCCAAGAAATGTAGAAGACAGCTACCTGACCAACTCACTGGAAGAGATCTGTATTTGTTCCCATTTCCAAAAAAGTTATTCGACAGAATGTGGAAATTATCTAAAAATATCATTACTATCACATGCAAGTAAAGTTTTGCTGTAGAGTATTAAAAAAATGTCTGGAACACCCATGTTTATCATGGCTTTGTTCACAATAGCAAGGAGTTGGAAACAACCTAAGTGCCCATCAACAAACGAATGGATGGAGAAGCTGTGGTATATGCACACAATGGAGTACTACGCTGCCTTGAAAAACAAGGAGCTCATGCAATATTATTCAAAATCGGTGACCCTGGTGAAATATCTCAGTCAAGAAAGGACAAATACTGTGTAGTGCCACTGTTATAAAACAGAACTGACATCAGGGTTGGGAGGAGACTGAGAAAGATGGGATAAATAATGTATACTATATTGAAACAGGTGAGGGAGAGAACTGTTTAAAAATGGATATGTGATTAGGTATTTTTGTCATGACAGGAGTCCAGAATGAAGGCTGCATAATGGAGTGGACCTGGCGGGGAGGGATTGTAAAACAATGAAAGAATTTTTCTTTTACTTTTCCAAGAGAAGATTGTACTGGCAGGGAGGTGTGGGCAGGGAGAAAAGTACAACAATGAATGAATGGAAATCCAAAGTTTCTGTAAATTTTCGTTAAAATTAATAATAAAAAAAATTAAAACAAAATGTCGGGAATAGTATATTAAGAGGACATTTCCAGAAATTCAAACTGGATTCAGAGGAAGCCTTGGCAAGAGGGATATTTTTAAAATTTTTAAAAATTTTATTTTATTTGTGTGTGTGTGTGTGTGTATACACCATCAAATTGGATCTGACTGGTACAGGAGGGGAGGAGATTGCCCCTTCTTCTCCAGGAGAGCATCTGGTGGATTCAAACCATGTACCTCTGGGATTGCAGTGCAGCTTCTTGCCACTAGGCCACCAGAGCTCCCTAAGAGGGATATCTTACTGATCATGTCATATGTATCTTGACTGAAAGCAAAGAATACTGGAAAAATGTTTACTTATATTTTATTGATTATGAAAAAGCTTTTGACTGTGTGGATCATCATAAATTATTAATAACATTGAGAAAACTGGGAATCCCAGAATACTTAATTGTGCTTATGTGAAACCTATACATAGACCAATAAACTGTTGTCTAAACAGAACAAGGGAATACTGCATCGTTTAAAATCAGGAAAAAAAAAATGCATCAGAGTTATATCATTTCTCCACCTCTATTAAATATATACTGACCAAATCATTTGAGAAGCTGGACTATTTAAAGAATAATGTGGCATTAGGATTAGAGGAAGACTCATAAAAAACCAGCACCATGTCAATGATGCAACCTTGTTGTAGAAAGTGAAAAGGACTTGGAACACTTTTTGCAGAAGATCAAAGACTGCAATCCAATATAGATCCAAATCAAGAGGCAACATCCTTATAGATGGAATAAAAGATTGCAGTCATAAACAATTTCATTTTACTTGAGTCCACAATCAATAACCATGGTAGCAGCAGTCAGGAAATCAAAAGACATATTTCATTGGGGAAATCTGCCATCATGGACCTCTTCAAAGTGTTAAAGACCAAAGATGTCACTTTAAAGACTAAAGTGCCCCTGATCCAAGCCATGATCTTTTCAATGACTTTCTATACATCTGAAAGTAGAACAGTGAGGAAGGAAGAGAGAAGAGAAATCTGTGCCTTTGAATTGTAGTGTTGGAGAAGAGTACTGAATATCTTGTGGACTGCCAAAAGAACAGTCTATTTTGGAAGGAAGTGCAATCAGGATGCTCCTTGAAGGCAAGGATGGTGAACGTTCATCTCCTATACTTTGGGCATGTTGTCAAGAGGAGCCAGGCCTTGGAGAAGGACAACACATTGGGAAAGCTGGAAGGTCAGAGAAAAAGATCGTTCCCCAAAAAATGGATTGACATACTGACTATAGCAATGGCTTGAGCGTGTCAGAGGTGGTGAGAAAGGCACAGGATAGGGTAAGATTCAGATCTGTTCATAGATTCTAGGGTTGCTATGAGTCATAGTAGACTGGAGGCACCTAATGACAACAGCGGATGACACTTATCTGGATGGCAGAGTATGATGGGTTGGGGACATAGGTAACTAGAGTAGTCTCTGAAGAGTTGTCTCGGTGAAGCTGTGGAGTGTCCTGCTTCCAATACATTTGGGCATAGGGAGTTTGGACTTTCTAAATACTCAAAGGCCAAACCCACTGAGGCTGTGTGGATTCTGATTCACGATGACCCTCTATCAGTTTGAGGCTATAAACCTTGACAGGAGACGACTCATTTATCTCATTTTCTCCCCCACCTATTTAAATTAATTTTAATTAAAGTTTACAGAGACTTAGTTAGGGTTTCCATTCATTCATTGTTGCACTTTTCTCCCTGTCCACCTTCTCCCTCAATTCGCTTTTCTCTTTGAAAAGTAAAAGAAAAATTCTTTCATTGTTATGCAATCTCTTCCCCCCCACCCAAGTCCACTCCACTGTACAGCCTTCATTTAGGACTCCTGTCATGATAATAATACCCAATCATATATCCCTTTTAAACAGTTCTCTCCCTCATCTATTTCAATGCAGTATACATTATTTATCCCGTCTCTCAGTATTCCCTCAACTCCAATGTCAGCTCCATTTTACAACAGTGGCCCTATCCAATATTTGTCCTTTTATGACTGAGATATTTAACTCAGTATAATGTCCTCCAGGGTGATCCACTTTGTATATTTTATGAGTTCCTTGTTTTTCAATGCAACATAGTATTCCGTTGTGTGAATATACCAGAGCTGCTCTATCCACTCATTTGTTGATGGACACTTGGGTTGTTTCCAACTCTTTGCTATTGTGAACAAAGCCTCAATAAACCTGGGTGTGCATCATTTATCTTATTTTCAGCACGTTGACCTGGTTAGCAGCCAGCCCAATTCATTATTCACTAGCTACCTTATTTTCTCAATAGAGTATATTTATTGGAGAAAGTAGGACACTTTTGAGAATGTGTTTCAATTATATGCTTCTTAAAGTAATTTATTGATCCAAAATTTGGTTTTATGATATTAGTGGAGCAATTAAATAAACAAGAGGGGAAAGGTAGTCTTAAAATTTGAGTTGGGGGAAGGAAGATTTTAAATAATATAAATATATATACACCAAAGTAAAATATAAAGGAATTTTTATCTTGCTATTTAAAAAATAATGTTACTATTGTTATGTGTTTTCAAGTCGTTTGTGACCCATAGCGACTCTACACAATAGCTCATAACCCTGCCCTGTCCTGAGCCAATCTCATTGTCTCTGACACGCCTGAGTACCCTAGACACTGTGTCAATCCATGGCATCCGAGGTTTTCCTCTCCTGTGCTGTTCCTCCACCCTTCTAAGTATATTGTCCTTCTCCAAGGTGTGGTCCCTCTGGCAACATGCCCAAAGTATGTGAGATGAAGCTTCAAAATCCTTGCCTTCAAGGAACAATTTGGTTCCGTCCTCTCCAGGATAGAGCTGTTTGTTCTCTTGGCACTCCATGGTATGTTCAATGTTATTATTCTTTAAATGTATTTACTGTCTCTATTTTTAAAAAAATATATACTATTATATTTTACTTAAAATTGCCAACAATCTTATGCAAAGTTCCATTTGATAGTTAATAAATTTTAAATTCTTGACATTCTTTTCTGAAGAACGTAGTGTGTTTAGTTGAGAAGGTGCCGAGGTACTCAAGTACACTGGAGAGTTTTGTTAACTGTAAGATATGCTCAATTGGATATTCTAAAAATAAATTTAAATGTGTATGTAAATATTTTTAAATAACATTTTTATTTTAATTGTGATTTTAAGGAAAGTTTATAGAAAAGTTAGATTTTCATTCACTCATTATTGCACATTTTATGCCTCTCCCTCTATTCCTCTCCCCAGTTCACTTTCTTTTTAAAATATTTGTTCGTTGTTGCACAATTACCTCCTTCCCCTCCCTCACCCCAGTTCTTTTTGCAATGTACCTCTTATTCTGGCCTATTCTTGTATGTATTATGTCTAACCATATATTCCTTTTAAACAGTTTCCCCCCCTTTATCTGTTCCAATGCAGTGTTATTATTTATCCCCTCTTTTCTTAGTTTCCCCCTCATAACCATATCAGTCCTGTTTTAGAACAGTGGTGTTATGTAGTGTTTGTTCTTTAGTGATTGAGATATTTTACTCACCATAATGTCCTTAAGGGTCACCCATGTTGTAGAATATTTTATTAATTCCTTGTTTTTCAGTGCTGCATAGTATTCCATTGTGTGACTATACCATAGTTTTTCTATCTTTTCATTTGTTGATGGGGTAAATATGTAAATCTTTCAACCTAAATATTTTGACAGGTGTTGTCCATTCAGAGCACCTATTCTTCACAAATATTTTTACAAAACAAAACTCATGAAATAATTATTTCTGAGTATATGTCTTTTAAATGTTTGGTAAAATTTAGATGCTGCAATACTGATACAGAAAAAGAAAGGTACTCACTTAAAATTCGGAGCTCCATCAAAAGATTCTTCCCTTAAGTCAAGTCAAGATATTCCAAAGCTTAATTATAGAACTTTGAAACAAAATTTGATACACCATTTAAACTCTCATCATTTAATATGTTTAGTTCCTGCCTTGACAATTCAAGACTGACATTTCAATGTCTTCCTTTCTGCAAACTTCGGTTTCCGTAACTACGGTTTTATAAAAGCTCTCATTGTGGTTGAGTTCTAACCTCCACAGAGGCCCTCCAGCAGGTTTTCAGAGACTGTAAATCACATAGAAAGAGACTGTCCTTTCTCCCATGGAGCCACTGCTAGATCCAAACTGGCTGACGTTAGATTAACAATTTAACTCCCTGGTGCACGACCAGAATTCTCAATTTTAGCTTCTAAAATAGAAACTTTGAATACTTTGATTGCACATCTCCAGATGATTTTTAGGAAAAAATACAACTGTCTTAGGTATCCAGGGCTGCTTGTAACAGAGACACCACAAGTGGGTGGCTTTAAAACCAGAAATTATTCTCTTGTCATTTGGGAAGCTAGAAGATCAAGTTCAGGGTACCAGCTCCGGGGAAAAACTCACTCTGTCAGTCCTGGAGTCTGTAGACTGCGTGTTCCCTGGGATCAAGGGATCTCACAGGGCCCTGGATCCAGAAAGACCTCTTCACTCCTGGTAGTACCAAGACTCCTAATCCCCTTCAGCTCATTCTCTTCAATTTCTTAAATTGGTTTTAATACAATCATTCACACACATTTTGTTTTATAACATGAATTACAATTTTATAATACAATTATTTACAATGTCGTATTGGCTCAGGACAGGAGAGGGTTCAGAGCTATTGTAGAGTCGTAAGCAACTGGACGCCCAATAACAACAACAATAACCGTGAAAACCTCACTTACCCTACCCATTCATTCACTAATCTGCTCCCTTTCCTTGCCCTCTCATCCCCAACAACCCTCCACAATTATTTCAATCTGTGTGTAAATCTTTCCTTACATTCTCCTCAGCTTCTATCTTTAGTGGGATAAAAGTGTCTCTCCAAAAACTGATGCCACATTCTTCTTCATCGAGTCCAGCTTCTCAAATTATTTATTTGCTCAGCGTATAGATTGAATAGGTATGGAGAGAGAATACAACCCTCACATATTCCCTTACTAGTTTTCAACCATGCAGTGTTTCCCTGCTCTGTTTGCACAACAGCCTCCGGATCCAGATACAGGTTTCTCCTGAGCACAATTAAGTGCTCTGGGACTCTCATTCTTCTCAAAGTCAGCCACAACTTGTTCTTATCATTATATTGCCATTATATCATTGTTGTTGTTGTTGTTATGTGCCGTCGAGTCGCTTGCAACTCATAGCGACCCTATGTACAACAGGCCTACACTCCGCTCTGTCTTGTGCCAATCGCACTGTCTCTGACACTTCCATCCTCCTGCGCTGTCCCTCCACCCTCTCAAGCATGATGTCCTTCTCCAAGGACCGGTCTCTTCCTAGAACATGTCCAAAGTATGTTAGACAGAGCCTCAGAATCCTTGCCTCCAAAGAGTCACCCAGTTTAACCCTTTCTAGGATGAATCTGTTTGTTTTCCTAGCCGTCCATGGTACCCTCAATACTCTTCTCCAGCATCACAGCTCAAAGGGATCAATTCTCCTTCTGTCCTCCTTGGTCATTGTCCAACTCTCTGATGCATAACAAGTGATTGCAAAGACCATGGCCTGTATCAGACGCACCTTAGTCTCCAGAGAGACACCATTGCTCTTCAGTACCTTGGAGAGGTCCCTAACAGCAGACTTTCCCATGGCAATGCACCTTTTAATTTCCTGGCTACTGGTGCCAAGAGTGTTGACTGTGGAGTCAAGCAAACTAAAGCTGTGTACAATCTCAATCTCTTCGCCATCCATCCTGATGCTTCCAATTGGTCCAGTGGTGAGAATCTTTGTCTTCTTGATATTGAACCGCAATCCATGTTGGAGGCTACAGTCCTTGACCCTCTGCAGCAGGTGCTTCAGGTCCTCCTCAGTTTCAGCAAGCAGGGTTGTGTCATCTGCATAATGTAGATTGTTGATAGATCTTCCACCAATCTTGACCCCACATTTCTCCTCATAGAGCCCAGCCTCCCGGATGATCTGTTCTGCATACAGGTTGAAAAGGTATGGAGATAGGATGCATCCCTGGAGTACACCCTTCCCAATTTTGAACCATGCAGTGTTCCCGTGCTCTGTTCTGACGACTGCCTCCTGGCCCAAGTATAGGTTTCTCATTAGAACGATCAAGTGTTCTGGGATTCCCATTCTTCTCAGAGTCAGCCACAGTTTGTTATGACCCACACAGTCAAATGCTTTTGCATAGTCAATGAAACACAGATAGACATTCCTCTGGTATTCCCTGCTTTCAGCTAAGATCCATCTAACATCAGCTACAATATCCCTAGTACCACGACCCCTTCTAAACCCAGCCTGGATTTCTGGAAGTTCTCTGCTGATGTGCTGTTTCAGTCATTTTTGGATAATCTTCAGTAGAATCTTGTTTGCATGTGAAATCAGTGAGATTGTTCTATAGTTTCCACACTCTGTTGGGTCACCTTTCTTTGGAATGGGAACAAATATAGATCTCTTCCATATTTCTAATCTAGGACAGAAATCAACATGTAGAGGTTTCATTTATATAAACTTCACTGCTATTTGTTGTTGTTAGGTTCCATCAACTTGAGTACGACCCATAGCGACCTTACAAACAACAGATCTGAACCCTGTTCTGTCCTGCTACATCTTCACACTTCCTGACACACAGGAGCCCACTGTGGCAGTCACTGTGTCAATCCACCTGGTTGCGGGTCTTCCTCTCCTTGCTGATCTCTACCTTTCAAAGCTTCATGTCCCTCTCCAAGGAATAGCCCTTCTAGCAACATGCTAAAAGTATGTGAGGCAAAGCTTTACCATGTTTGCCTCCAAAGAGGACTCTCTGAGACATATTTGTCCTCTTTTGTCTTTCTCCAAGACATTCTTTTAGCAGTCCATGGACTGTTCAGCATTCTTCTCCACACCACAACACAGAGACATTAATTCTTCTTCATCGTCCTTATTCATTGTCCAGCTCTCAGTCATGCATAACAAGTGATTGAAAAGACCATGGCCTGAATCAGATGCACCTTAGTCCTCAAACTGACATCATTACTGCCCAAGAATTTGAAGAGGTCCCAAACGTCACACTTTCCCAGGGCAACCTTTGTCTTTGTTATGTGCTGTCAAGTTGCCTGCAACTCATAGCAACTGTATGTACAACAGTTCTGAATCCTGTTCTATCCTGTGCCAACCTTATTGTCTCTGACACACCTGCCCCCATTTCCCCAGTCAATGAATCAATTAATCTCATCAAAGGTCTTCCTCTCTTGCACTGTCCCTCCACCCTCCCAAGCATGATGTCCCTCTCTAAGGACTGATTCTGCCTTGCAACATGGCCAAAGTGTGTCAAATAGTCCTTCAGAATCCTACATCTCCTTCCATACTGACTGCTGGTTCTAAGGATGTTGACTGTGGATCCAAGTAAGACGAAGTTGTTGACAGTTTCAATCTTTTCTCCATCTATCAGGATGTTGCCTACTGGTCCAGAGGTAAGAATTTTGTTTTCTTGATGTTGAGATGCAATCCACATTGAAGCTGCATTCTTTGATCTTCTGCAAAAAGTGCTTCAAATTATCCTCACTGTCAGTAAGCAAGGTGTCATCTGCATAAAGCAGATTTTTTATGAATCTTCCTTAGTGCCAATTAAGATCCTTGAATTGATTTAAGAAATAATTCCTCACAGGTCTAAATATTTCTGGAACATAGTTGACAATGGGAAGTAGAGAAGAAAGTATGTCTGAGGCAAATTTCCTTTATCACAAAAAATGTATAGTTCCGTTATTCTACACCTATAAACTCTATACAAAGCATACCTGTAGCTATTATTTCATTGGTAGGCCATCACAATTTATTGTAGTATTGGATTATGGTTTTACTTGAACTAAATCCATCACAAGTACAAATTTATCCACTGTCTTAGTTTTAGAAGTGCATTAGTTTTACCATAGTTTTATAACCTACTAAAATCATGCTTATATTTTTATTGCAAAATTAAAAATTATATCTTCTATGTAAAAATTTTAATTGATTTTTCAATAACATTCTCAGTAAGGTAAAATCTTCTATATTAGATGAATGAAAATTTAGAAATTATTGGTTAGATGAAAACATTGAGCCATTATTTAACTAATTTTTTATCTGAAGTGTTTGATATATCAGTATCGAAGAGACATCATTTAACTGTTTCTGCTATCAATGCACTTTTTTGTCTACATGTAAGAAAAGGTTGAATAAGAAGGAAGCAAAACCCATTTAAAAGATGAAGCATTTGATCCAAATTAAAATTGCTTTTCAGAGTAGTATATAAACACACCTGCAGCTGCACAGCCTAAATCATTGTGCTTGGATTCGGTTCTCTTATAAGAGCTACCTTATGAAATCAGTCCTGATGCTTCTTTGGCACATTTGTGTCTTCCAATCCTCATGAAGCCAGAAATGTCACAGTGATGGATTGCATCTATCAACTAGCTTGTAAAATTTGGCACTTACTTTTTTCATTAAACACTTGCTTATACTTTTTTGAACTCCTTGCTGCTGAAAGACTTTAGTGCAAAACATAAAAAGTATTACAAAACAATGAAAGAAATAGCTGTAGATAAATAGTATGTGATCAATGACAAAAACACACTATCCAGACTACATGGAAATTTTTATTATGTACTCTACCTCTGTTTCTCTTCAATATACTATGGATACTGACTCTAACAACTTCCCTTTTCTCTCTCCAGAATTTTCTAATTTGTGTCCAGCATGCTTGGTGTATTTGCCAAGGCTGAGTGCATTAAAGCTGATTATTCAATGTGTGTTTTTTTACCCATTAGCTTTGATGTCACTATATGGCTAAAATGCTGTTGTCTGCTGGTGAGTCGGAACCAAGTCAGCTGACCCTTCAGCAGGCTTCCAGAGGCTTTCACAGGGGAGGTGATTGCCCATCCTTCTCCTGCCCAACAGCTGGTGAATTCAAACCGTGTGCCTTTGGGATTACAATGCAACTTCTTACCACTAGGTGTCCAGAGCTCCCTACATGGCTGGGTAGGACTATACAGATGTGGGGTGTTTGTGGTCACACCAACTGTATATAAATAAGGTAAATAATACCTTTGGGGTGAACGTGCTTTGCAGGAGACAAGGGCATAAATGTTGGAGGCCACAAGGTAGAATGTCATAGGTTGAATTCTGTGCCCCCAAAATACATGTCCTTGTTAATGATGTAATGTGGAACCTATGAACTGAAGCCCTGTGATTTGATAAACCAAACAGTTGTAAGAGGATTAAGGGTGGAATACAACACAGCTCTGATCTTTAAAAGGGAAGTTTCCTTACTGTGTGACCTATAACATCTTCCATCTCACAAAAGAAAAAAGGGGAGGAAAGGAACCTGAGAAAGGGGAACTCAGTGTCACCAAGAAATAATCACCCGAGAGGGGGTGCATCCTTGTGGATTCAGGGCTTCATTTGAGGAAGATCCTTGACATCAATAAAGACTAAATACATGGAGATCTCCAACGAATGCTTGGTCTACACATGCTAGGAAAAACAAGGACCCTTCTCCAGAACCAGCAGAGAAGGCTCTCCCCGACAGCTTGCACCCTGAAGTTTGATTTGCCTTTCCTACACACAGTTCTGCCAGGATTACCATCCATGGATTTACAGAATACCTTGTCCGCTGTCATGGTATCCCACACAGCATTGCTTTGGATCAAATGAAGTGTGGCAGTTGGCTTTTGCTAACGAGATTCACTGGTTTTACCATATACTCCATCATTCTAAAGAATCTGATGTTATGGAACAATAAAATGAGTTTCTTATGACATAAATATGGCACCAACTAAGTGGCTGTGGAACCAAGCAAGTGGGAATTGTTAACAAACTCAATCTCTTCTCCAGCTATCATGGTGCTGCCTATTGGCCCAGTGGAAAGAATCTTTGTTTTCTTGATATTGAGCTTCAATCCATATTGAAGGTTACAGTCCTTGACCTTCTGCAGCAAGTGCTTCAGGTCCTCCTCAGTTTCAGCAAGCAGGGTTGTGTCATCTGCAAAATTGTTGATGAGTCTTCCTCCAGTTCTGATGCCACACGTCTTCTCATGAAGTCCAGACTCCAAAATGATCTCTTCCACTTATAGGTTGAAAAAGTATGGAGATGGGATGCATCCCTAACACACTCCTTTTTTTTTAATCATGTAGTGTTTCCTTGCACTGTTTTGTCTGCTGTTTCCTGGTCTAAGTATAGGTTTTCCATGAGCACAATCGAGTGTTCTGGAATTCCCATTCTTCTCAATGTTAGCCACAAGTTTTTGGGGGTTTTTTTTGTGATCCACATAGTCAAATACCTTTTTATAGTCAATGAAACACAAATATACATTCCTCTGCTGTCAGAGACATCTGCAGAGAGCTTAAGAATGATGGTATCAGTCCAGAGACCAAGGTACACCTGATCCAGGCTATAGTCTTCACGATAACTTGCTATGCATCAGAGAACTGGACAATGACTAAGGATGACAGAAGAATTGGTGCCTTTGAGCTATGGAGCTGGAGAAGAGTATTGAACATACCATGGACTTCCAAGAGAACAAACAGGTCTATTCTAGAAAGGGTAAAACCAAGCTGCTCATTGGAGGCAAAGATTTTGAAGCTTCAGAGACTGGACCAGTCATTATGCTTGCAAGGGTGGAGGGACAGCACAGGTGAGGAAGACCTTAGATGAGATGGATTGACACAATGACTGGTAATTGAGGGAGGTGTTTCGGAGACAGTATATTGGCTCAGAACAGGACAGGGTTCAGAGCTCTTGTGCTATAAGTCACAGTTGACTCAATGGCACATAACAATAATAACGGGTGACAGTACCTTGCCCAACTGGTGTTAAAATTGTTTGAAGTACATGTGGGAGCATGAAGGCATGTCTGCCTTCATAGGACTCTGTTTTGTACTGTTGATCTTGTTGATGGGGAGTCTTTCCCCTTGTGGAGTTAGTGGAGGCCACATACTGCTGCCCATACACCAGTCATGGTGTCATGGATGATAATGATCCAAGACTAAGGCCAAGAAGAACTCACACAGGGCACTCATGCACTTTGAGTTTAATCAGTGAACACTTATCACACTCTCTTAGAAAGGGTGATGTTAGTTTTTCTATGTCAGGAAAAGATTGGGAGGGGGGATGGATTATAGCTCATCATCTTATGTGATAAAATGAGAAATCTGTTTTTATATATAATCATCACTCACTATGAGATAAAGCTATAGTGAAGCTGGATAAGCAATGTGGAAGTCTACTCAAGTCTAAACAGGCTATTTAAATTCAGTTATTAATAAGAAAACATTTTTGAAGGGTGAAAATTTCTAGGAGTGCTGAGACAACAGGATCAAGTTGAGACTGTTATTAGCATGCCAGTATATATGACCTCCCAACGCCTAATGGTTTGGAGGAGAGAGAGCAGCTAAGTTAGAGAAGGACAGGGGCTGGGGTTGATAAATTCTCTCTTACTTTCTCTTTTATCCAGTCACCTGAAAGGACTCAGCTTTCTCTGATGCACAATGGGATCTACATTCCCTGAGCACATTGCACTCCATGGAATACAATGATTTAATATTTTAAATATGAGCAGCCTCTAGTATAGTACTAACTATATAATACTTCTGACATCCATTTTGGTCTTTTCTTCCTCTTCTGTCTTTGTAATGAGCGTTTGCACTCTTCTTGGATGATACCCTTGATATCCTCCCACAACTCATCTGGCCTTTGCTCATTAGTGTTCAAGGCCTCAAACCCGTTCTTGAGATGGTTATGAAATTCAGGTGGGATAGACTCAAAGTCATATTTTGGTTTCCATGGACTAGGTTTCATTTTCCTCAGTTTCAGCTTGAACTTGCATATGAGTAGTTGGCGGTCTGTTCCACAATCAGCTCCTGGCCTAGTTTTTACAGCCGATATTGAGCTTCTCCAGCGGTTCTTTCCACAGATGTAATCAATCTGATGCCTATGCATACCATCAGGTGAAGTCCATATAATACTGAGGGAGCTCTGGTGGCCTAGTGGAAAGTAGTTGCAACCTGAAGGCATGTGGTTCGAATCTACTAGCTGCTCCACAGGACAAAGATGAGCAATTGCTTCTTGTGCCATTTACAGCCTCTGAAAACCTGAGGGAGATTCTAATGCAATAGCATATAACAAGAATACTTACGGGGCTCTGATGGTCTCGTCCATAGGGAGTTGCATTGCCAAGTCAAAGACCAAATCTCTCTGACAGTTCAACTCCTCCAGCAGCTCCAAGGGAGAAGGATGGGAAATCTCCTCCCATGTGATTTACAGCTTCAGAAAATCTGCTGGAAAGTCAGCTCTAAGTGAGTTCTGACTGAGGAAATGAGTTTGGTTTTGATATGTTGTTCTTGTTATGTGTAGATGGGTCAACTGCAACTCATAGCAGCCCTATGTACTATAGCCCTAAACCCTGCCCTACTCTGTGCCAATCTTACTGTCTCTGACACACCTACTTGCCACTGAATCAATCCATTCCATCCAGGGTCTTCCTCTACTGCTCCGTCCCTCTACCCTCCCAAGCATGACGTTCCTCTCCAAGGACTGGTCCCTCCTTGCAATATATTCAAAGTATGTCAGACAAAGCTTCAGAATCCTTGCCTGCAAGGAGCAACCTGGATTCATTCTTTCCAGGGCAAGCCTGTTTGTTCGCCTAGTAGTCCATGGTATATTCAATACTCTTCTCTAGCACCACAGCTCAACAGCATCAATTTTCTTTCTATCATCCCTAGTCATTGTTCCGCTTTCTCATGCATAGCAAGAAATTGCAAAGACTATGGCCTATATTAGGTGCACTATAGTCTCCAGACTGACATTGATGTTCTTCAGTATTTTGGAGAGGTCTCTGAGAGCAGACTTTCCCAGTGCAATTAATTTTTTATTTATTTCCTAGCTGCTGGTATCAAAAGTGTTGATTGTGGAGCCAAGCAAATTAAGGCTGTTAACAATCTCAATTTCTTCACCATCTATCATGATGCTGCCAATCATTCCAGTGGTTAGAATCTTTGTTTTCTTGATATTGAGCTTTAGTCCATATTGAAGGCTGTAGTCTCTGACCTTCCACAGCAAGTGCTTCAGGTCCTCCTCAGTTTCAGCAAGCAGGATTGTGCCATTTGCATAAAGCAGGTTGTTGATGAGTCTTTTTTGAATCCTGATGCCACACTTCTGGATAATCTGTTCTGCATATAGGTTGAAAAGGTATGGAGATAGGACACATCCCTGGTGTATACCTTTTGCCATTTTGAACCATGTAGTGTTTCCTTGCTTTGTTCTGATGACCACCTTCTGGTCCAAGTATAGGTTTCACTTTTTTCCCCTTTCCTGTTTTTTCCTTTCTAGATTGTAAACTCTTTGTGGTCTATAACATAATCTATAACATCATCTGATTTATTGTTCTCATTGTAGCTAAAACAGTCTGTCCCATGGTAGATGCTCAGTAAATGTTTATTGAATCTCTCTCACACACACACACACACACACACACACACACACACACACACCCCTAAAAACCATATAAAGAAGTTTCATAAATGACCTACCATGACCAACGTTGGGTGAAATTTGTTATCACTTGCTAGCTTGCTTTCAGGTTCATTTCCTCCTTTCTCTTGCTCCGCTGTATACTCTAGGGGAATGTATTTCCCAGGTACCCTTAATGAAGTCTCTCAGGCGGGTGTGTTGTAGAAGAGGTTCAGGTGGGAAGTAGAGGACGGGAGAATGAGAGAGGCAAGAGATGCATGGACACCTCTCCAGTGGTGGACATGTCTCCTCAGTAGCTCCATCTCCTGTTGGACAGGTTCTGCTTCTCTGACTGGATAGCCCAGCTTCTGAGAGCAAGTTCCTGAGTCTCCCGTCTTGGTCCTTCCAAGGCTGGAAATTGGTAATAGCTTCCTGCTATTGCTTGTCTCTGAGGTGCATCACTTGCAGTTATTCCAACAACTAAGTAGCCAACTCCTTGTCTTGATTTTCCAGAATGCCCCCTATAACTGTTACTGAGTGATTCCACTCGCTTCTATTTTGTCATAGTCCTTAGACATGTAATGATGTCATCTGCATAATAGTAACCTGAGTCTAGTAACTGAACCACTACACCGGGGTTTTCTACTGTTTATCCTTTACTTATGAAAACTTGACACATCAGTGCTCCCTAAGTAGTCCTTCAAGAACACGTTCTCCAAGTGCACTATTTGACACTCAGTTGTGCAAAGGTATCAGGCCAGGATGATGAATTATTGTGTATCCTTCTTGAGAATATTTGAACTTTGCACAGAAATTTATGGCAACATGATGCTTTGGCCAAAGAAGAGATCTGTCTCAATGTTTGAATGCTGGGCTTTTCCTGAGAACTCCTACATCTCACCAAACATGCAGTGGTTAGATAAAGTAGATCTTCCTACTAAAACACTTCCAATTTCCTCAACCTGGCCAGAGGGTGTAAGCTTAAAACAAAGAAAGATGGGCTAAGAGAGATCACAAATTGAGACAGAAAGTATTTTAGCACTTGGTTTTCTACAGTGGACTCTCAAACTAGGCCTGCTGTTCAGTGGAACTGTGGACTGTTTTCTAGGGGGGCTGCAGTGTGTTGCACTGCTAAGCAACAGGCTGCCTCTGCTGTGGTTTGAGCTCGCCTCAGGAATTGGAAGCCAGCTCCTTGGGAGAAACACGGGCAATCTCCTCTCATGATTTACAGCCTCAGAAACGTGAAGGAGGGTCACTCTGCATTGGAGCCAACTTGATGGCAGTGAGTAGAGTGTGATTTCTCTAGAGTTAGATAGAGATGTAGGATGGAGGGCAAAGGTGTGCCTCCTGGCTGGGGATGGGGTAGGGATGGGTCTACAAAGAGCCGAAGGAGAAATGAGAGGACGGGTAGCTGTGTGTGGGCTCCAAAGCCAAAGCGGGAGGCTGGAGGGAGAATTCGAATAGGGTCAGGATGTAGGCAAGAGGACAGGTAGGGAGCTGAAAGAAACATGGCTTTGTGAATCCCTGGCTGCCTCAAGGTAGCCTGATTTAGGAGAAATTGAAAACCTGAGAACAACCACCACCACCTGTTACCGGTGTATAGGGCAGTGCCAGCATGACTGCCTCAGGTAGAATCAAAACTCAAAACCCAAAACCTACTCCTGGGTCCATTCTGATGCACAGAAGCCCCCTGGGGCTGAGGAGAACTGCCAACAGAGAGCGTCCAAGGCCACAGGCTTTTATGGAAGCAGACTGTCTCACCTCTCTCCCTCAAGGGAGCTGTGAGTTTCAACTGCAAACTTTTGGCTGGCAGTGGAAAGTTTTCCAGCTGTTGTCCCACCAGAACTCCTTTAGTCTCCTCTTAAATGACTATGCTAGCATTTCCTGGGAGGAAGGAACAATGTCAAGCAAAGTGACCCATGGTGAAGGATCTCTGTAAAACTCTAAAAACAGCCATAACCCAAAATAGGCATCTTAACAAGTTTCTTTATAACTTGCCATAAACACCAGTCTAACAATACCATCTTCATATGAGGAGCTGACTTCACAGCACTTCAGGAAGTTACAACATCATAAATACCTATGAATATGTTATTTTAGCCATTCCCATAATTTGTGCACTCCAGTAGGGTTCTGACCAATTTTAGAAATGTCCATGTAAATATATGAATATAATAGCGGGGGAAAGGGGTTGGAAATGAAAATAGAACAAAATGAGGTCAAGCATCACATTTAATTTACAAATACTATGATAGAACATGAAATTGTTTTATGGGTGACTAAAGTAAATAAACCTTTTTTTGGGGATTATTTTATGGGGATACAATCAATCTAAAAAGAAAGGATTCCTAAATAGGGCATCTTTAGAGTGTCTCCATTTCTCTAGTTTGTGGGGTGTACCTTTCTAAGTGATTTGGTGATGTCCTAAAATACCAGAGCAAGCACATTTGCACAGGTATAAATTTCTTTCACATACACGTAAATTTAAGGTGCTCTGGTGGGCATAGGGAGTTGTGTGTTGAACTGTGAACAGAAAGGTTGGTTATTCAAACTCATCAGCTGCTCTTGGCGAGAAAGATGGCCAGTCTCTTCCCATGAGATTTATAGCCTCAAAAGCCCAATAAAAAGTCATCATGACTTGAAATCAAGTTGATAGCAGTGAGTTTGGGATTGCTGTGTTTTGGTTGGGTTTTTTTCCCTTCACTATCTTTAAAGTGATACTGGTACTTCAAAATAAAAACTAAGCCTGCTGCTATAGAGTGACTTCTGGACAGAACTGCAACATAGGGTTTTCTTGGCTGGGAATTTTAAAGAAACAGGTTGCTAGGCCTTTCTTATGTGACATTGCTATCTGAGTTCCAGCTGCCAATCTTTAAGCTAGTAGTCAAGGATATATAAATTTAAGTTTCTACTGGTACTTTAAAAGAAACATAAGAGGAGTCTTTACATATGGATCTCACGTGATGGACTGCATTGGAATCAGACTGATTATATCTATGGAGAGAATCGTTGGAGACACTCAACATCAGCAGTCAAAACCAGGCCAGGTGATGATTGTGGATTAGACCATCAATTACTCATGTGTAAGTTCAAATTAAAGATGAATTAAGACAAGTCCACAAGAACCAAAACACAATCTTGAGTCTATCCCCCCCAAATGTAAAATCTCCAGAGTAGGTTTGAGGCATTGAACACTAATGGTCAAAGACTGAGAGAGAGAAGACACAAATAATCCGAATAAGAGATGAATCAGGTAACATCACAACAGACCCAACTAAAATAAAAAAGCTAACATTAGAATACT
>NW_006399914.1:6790879-6804468 GCF_000299155.1 Elephantulus edwardii
CACAGCGTCCCTTTTCAGCAGGAAGTAGCTAAGAGAATACGCCATCCCCTTTCCCTTATGAATCAGGGTGAAGTCTCTCTCAGGGAGGAGTGATAGGGAATGGCAAAGGACACAGTGACAAAGGAGATTAAACAGAACTGGCTTTGACAAGCACTCTGGCAATTGGACAATTAAAACAGACATTTGGAGGGCAGGGGAAGAAGAACAAACTGGGGAAGAGGGTAGAGAGAATGGTACAGCAATGAAGGAATGAAAACCCAAAATCCCTGTAAATGTTCATTAATACTAATAAAATTAGAAAAAAAAGTGAAGCCTTGGAGGCAAGGATGATGGATTTTTATTGCACATAGTTTGGACATGTTGCTAGGAGAGGCTATTCCTTGGAGAGGGACATCATGCTAGGAAAAGTGGAGGGTCAATGCAGGAAAGGGAGACCCTCAATGAGTTGGTTGTCATGGTGAGAGCAGCAATGGACTCAAGTGTGTCAGAGATGATGAGGATGGCACAGGATAGGACAGGCTTCAGGTCTGTTCTTCACAGGGTCTCTATAAGTCACATTCAATAGCACCAAACAGCAACAACAAAAACAAGAATAACAACTGTTAAGAGAAGAAAACTGTTACTTTACAACATCCGATATCTGAAATTGTGACACAAAGGAAAATGAATTCTGAAATAGAATTGGTTCTCTCTATTATCACTGACAGTCGTTCAGGTGGAAATCAACACCTTGGACCTGATTCTCTGAAGCTGTTAATTAAGGAAACAATTATGCAAATAAGTTAACAAAGATCATTCACTATGGTTTTCCAAAAATAATGGCAATGTCTCAATCTCTGGGTCTCTCTCTTCTATGAGCATCTTCCCTTCTCCTAGGCTACTTTTCTGACTTAGTGGGATTCTCCGGCGAACTTTCCTGCTGCCTTTGATCCCTGTATATGTCGCATATGTAGGGCATGTTTTCAGCTCAGGTAAGTTCATTTCAAGTATCTCCAGGGACCGCACTGAAGAGGGTTTCGGCTGCCATTTGACCTAACAGTATAGCACATCGTTGATAGGATATTTTAAAAAGGGAAATTGCTTAGTGATTGGGTAGAACTGCTTAAGCTCTATACTTCCTAAGACTCAAAGTACATTTGATAAAATTTATTGCCAGGAAGATGTAAAAGTAAAGCTGCACAAGGTATTGATTTGGAAAATATACCGGGCCAAAGGAAATACCTACATCTTTGCTAGAATGTGGTCCCCCTCCTCCTGAGACCTATTCATAAGGACAGGAAGAGTGTCTTTGGGGAGAAAATATGTGGCACATTATCAGCTTTGGAATTAAGTAGCAACAAAGGGAGATTGGGGAAAAACAAAATCTAATGAAAAATTGCCTAAAGGAAATGGCACTTTAGCTCATACCAGTTCTATGAACTTCATTCTCTTAATAGGAGAAACTCAGGGACCACACAGGATAGTGAACATCATTGGCCAAAACCATTGAAACACCTCCTGCTGGAGAGATTGTTTTTTTTTGCTTTCGTTTTGGTAGAAATTCAGCAAACTCTGGGGCCTTTTATAAAAGCACAATTGGGGGCTTACAAAGAAGAAGGACTTGGAAGCATTCACAAACGAATATACCTAAGGGCCACTAGACGAGGGGTTGTGTCCACACGGGACATCCAAGAAGGCGAAGGCACAAGGTGGTGCCTGGTGAGCTTCTAGAACCAGGTGGAACCATTTCTCACATAAACACCCTTATTCAAATGCCACAGACACACTGTTTTCCTAAACAGAGAGACTTTGCGGCCCAGCAGTCATTATGCTGGAGCAAAAGATTTGGGTCAGAACCAAAGTTTTAAAGGCGTTTTAATGAAGAAGTTCAAAGATTCACTGGGCAGCAGCCAAGTGCGGTCTGATTTGTTTGCATTTCCTCTGGGAACTCACAGGCAAGTGAGGAATTGGCCAGCCGCAACAGTAAGGATCACCCATTCTCCATCAGCACTTGCCTCTGGGCTTTTACAAGATGAGGGCAGAGAGCCAGGGGCAACCGTTTCCTACAGAGCCAAAGTCGAGTTCTACAACCCTATCAAGTTCTCTTCTGCAAAAAGGGGATGGAATCTCTCCTCACACAAACCAGTGTTTATTACCCCTGTGAGACCAGCACCCCTAGGCTGAGTGAGAGACAGTAAGAGGAGCCTCAAAAACCTATCACCTTCTAGTTGGTTCTAACTCACTGACCCTTTCTAGGGTTTCTGAGGCTGTAAATCTCACGAGAGGAGATATCCTGTCTTTCTCCCTCAGAGCTGCTAGTGGGTTTGAACAGTTAAAAAAGTGAGGCCCTCCCCTCATGTGTTGAAAAGGAATATATGATTAGGCATTACTTGCATGACAACAGTCCAGAATAAGAGGCGCATAGCAAAGTGGATGGGGCAGGGGAAAGGAGAGGAAATTGTGAAACAATGAGTTTTTTAAAGAGAAAAGTGAACTGGGGCGAGTAGGGAGGAAAATGTGCAACAGTGAATAAATGAAAATCCAAGTTTTCTGTAAAGTTTTGTTAAAATCGCAATAAAAATTATATATATAAAAAGTGAGGCCTTTGGGGTTAGCAGTACAACTCCCGATAATAGGCTACATTACCACAGCCCCCTAGTGAGGGAAGAGTTGGGGTGAAATGTCACCACTTCTTCCCTCCTCTTGTGATGGTTTGGATGCCTCCAGGCTGAGGCATCCAGTGATTTTTTTCTTGAGCCAATTTTCCTTGCTCAAGTTCTTGGAGTGAGGGTTTTCTAATTGATTTATTCTGGGTTAGCCCTCTGGTGAGAGTCTGTATTTCCACGCCTGATCCACTGAGTCAGAAGCTCCTTATAGATCCTTATTAGCTCTTGCTTATAGATCTCCAGGTAATTCTCATGACACATTATATTCACTTGGGGTTGTGTTAAAATGTAGATTCTGATTCAGTGAATCTGGAGTCAAATGAACACATTGTGTAAACATAGAGTAGGAATAGACTCATACTGACCCTCCAGTGAGTGTTCAGAGGCTGTGCAATCAGAGCTCCCTAACAAAATTACACAGGAGGAGACTGACCATCTTTCTCCTGTGATGCAACTGGCAGATTCAAACCAGCTGCCTTTGGGCTTGGCAGCACAACTCCTTACCCACTAGGTCACCAGAGTTCCCTAGTATATCTGGCGTGGAAATGCAAGTACAAATTCTTAGCAGAGGGTTGAAATGGAATGAGCCTGTTGGAAACTGCACTGTAGATGTTAGCCAAGAATCTTTCAAATAATCCCATTGCTTCCAGTTAAAGAGTTTTGGGGAATTCACTAACGGGATTTTACTTTAAATAGGGAAAAAAAAATGTTTTGGAAGTTAGACAAGGTACTTGGCATCTACACACACAACATGAAGAGTTGCCCTTTTTCTTGAGACTTTTTTTAATTACATTGGTAGAAAATTGAGAAAAATGTGAAAGGATCGGTGATTGCAAAAAGGTGAGGAGGAGGAGGAGGAGGAGCTGGTGAGATTTAAAGAGAATGAGTCACATTACCGAGCCCTGGCTCCCTGGGCAGTTCTGACACATGGCTGATGGCCATCGCTGAGCAGAATCCATGACCTCTTCAGCTGTCAGAACGTCGAGCAGGGCGTGGAGCAGGAGAGCTGGAGCTCAGGTATACATTGACTCTCCAAAACAAGGAGTGGGCAGGAGACTGGAAGGTAAATGTGTCTCTCTGGATGTTGAGCAGTCAACAGGGAAAAACACACTTTCAATTCCCTGGTTTTTCTAAATAAGTTCTGGGAGAAGGGTCTTCTATATACATAGTTTATGAACATAGGAGAGTTGTGGGGTTTTAAGTATGAAAAATGGTCAAGTTACGCCCTGATAACCTGAACCAGCTACTGGTGGCTTCTCTAGAAATAAATGGCTTGTGATTGATGGAGCCATAAGATCTGAAGGCCAGGTCTCACTTTTGCAGAACCTTAATCAAAACTGACCTTATAACTGTAGCCTTATAAACTAGTACCACAGTAGAGAAGACCTGTGAGCATCATAACTCTGCAGCATGGCTCGAGACCCCTCAGTCTCTTTTATTTCATTTCTATAAGGTCATTTTATAGGATTCTTTGAGTGCCATTGAGTCTGGAACAAACTCATAGCAGTGGAAATTGTAAATTGCATAGGAAGAGATTTTGCCCATCGGTTTGTGGAGGTGTTGAACCCCTGGATTTGAACCCCTTGTCTTTGAGTTGCCTGTGTAACTCCTTACTCACTAGACCACCAGAGCTAGGAGAGATAAAACCCCATTTAAGTTTTTTCCTTCTAGCAAAAGGCCAGCATCCTTTGCTCAAGGAGATACTGACTAGGGCACAGTGGTCCTGATCTTCCTGCAACCACATGGCACAAAATGTATACCTGCCTAGAGTTGTGCCCACTAAAGTGAGTGAGCTCTTCTTGCTCCTCTCTTCTCCAGTCTGAGCGCCACACTAGCGGATCCAAATTCAGGTTCAGTGTTAACACTGTTTCTGTACTAGCTGATAGAAAGGGATGTAACTTGGGATTTCTTCTGCTCCCTTGTACCACCAGGCTCCAAATGAATCCTGCCCAACACTGGTGCTTCTGTGTTGTCCTGTGTTAATGTAGGGATGGGGTGGACAGTTTGGAAAGAGAGGAAAACATCATCAAAGTTTCCTCTGGGGACTCCAAGAACCCTGCTGGTGCAAAGGTTAAAGCCCTTGGCTGCTAACCAAAGGTCTGTAATTTGAACCCACCAGTTACGCTGTTGAGATTGGGGTGGGGTATGTGACAATCTGCTTCTGTTAAGATTCATGATCTTGAAATCCCTAAGGGTCAGTCTACTCTGTCCTATGTTGTAGCTACAGGTGGAATTGAGTTAATGGCCATGGGCTTTGCTGGGAACTCTATTCATTTTTCCTGGGGAAAATGAGGCCAAATATGTTTTATAAATATATAATATGTAATTTTACAATGTATTATATATTATAACATTGTTAAAATTTCAGCCTCAAAGTCATTAACCTTAGGAGATCATTTTTAGAGAGCTAATTTAATTAAACAATGAGAAATGGGGGTGGGTGGGAAGCAGCAAATGTGGAGCCCACAGTGTTACCAGGGTGATATGAGTCACCATGGGCCACTTTCCCCGCCACTGCCCAGGCTCAGCGCTGGCGGTGACTGATAGTGTCCCCTGAAGTGAAGGTGGTGGACCCTCAGGTGCTGGTCACTGGTGACGACTGGGCTTGCTGACACTCTGGGGTGTTGGAGTACACAGGGAGAGTAACAGGATATGAGTGAACCAGGGCTGAGGGGTGGCCCACGGATACCAAGGAAGAATGAAATGAACTGTTTGAAAGCTGAAGAAAGTTGTTGTTATGTACTGTCTAGTCAGAACTGAGCCATAGCTGACTCTCCAAGTGTGCTTTCAGTGGCAGTAAATCGCACAGTAGACTTCCAATCTTTCTCCCATGGAGCAGCTAGTGGATAAAAACTCTGATGATGATGACAATTGCCTTTGAGTCGAGCACGACTCATAGTGACACTATGAACAAAAGGCCTGATCTATCAGCATTTATCAAAGTTCATAGTTTCCAGAGGCATGTTGTTTAGGAAGTGGATCTATGATATTTGACTCAAAACAGTATGTCCTACTCAAATTTCTTATCACTTTGTGATCTGTCCAGACACACCTTCCTAGAGGCTGACACACTTCCCTTAGGAAATGCATGTCTCAGTGAACCGCTGGCGTAGCAAGTCCCAGTGGCCTCTCACCAAGCTGGGCCGCAGACTGACTACTGAGGTTCGTGATGTGCTGTTTTCTGGTCTCTATGGAGTCTTGATTTCACCTTGCAGATTCTGGTTTAGAGTTTTGCCCTTGGAAATCTATGCATGCAGATCTACAGTCAAGTTCTGAGGGAAATCACTGAGAAGCCATTGGTTAGCCTATGTGGTCGCTTCATGTAAATCCGCTTGCTTCAGTCTGCTTGGGGTTGCTATGGTCAGATCAATGTGATGGCAGTGGGTTTGTTGTGTTTTGTTTTTCTCTTCTAGGAAACCCACAGGGCGGGAATGTCCCCATTCTTTCCTACAAAATCCAGAACACAGAACTAGGGAACAGGGAGGGCTCTTTCAGACTAAGTGCAGCCCTCACAACTGAGGAATCTGAAGCCTGGAACAGTGATATTTAAGGCTGTCACCAAGTGGCGGCAGAGTTTAGGCCAACCCCAACTCAGAGGTCCTCACATGTTCTAGGTGTTCTACTGCTTGTAGAAGCCCCTAGGAAAACCCCAGGTAATCATCTCCTCTTCTCCAAACCCAAACTCAATAAGCTGTGTTCCAAAGTGAAATTTTGAGTATTTCTGAAACACAGAGAAAGGACAGCCAGCCCCATTCCATCACTGAGAGGAAATATGACCAGATATCTCACCAGGGAAACAGCTGCTCTGAGAGATGGAAGGAGCCCAATCACTCCCCAGGGACCAGCCCACAGCCCTTCCTTCACAAGTGACAGAGCTTTAAAAAGTGCTTCTCTCGCTAACAGTCTAATTGCTGCTTCCCAGTGCGCCTTTGCTGCTCACCCTGTGCCAAGCGCTGGCTGTCACCCAGAACCTTCTCCAGGCGGGAGCCAAACCCCAGACTCCCTTGTCCTAGGAACTGGTCCAGAACGGCCTTAGTAGTCAGCTAAGAGGAGCTCTGTGTCACGGCCTGGGAGGCCTGCCTGCCTGCCCAAACTTCGGCTGCCTGGGTGGGCTGCCAGGCCCCTCCTCTGTCTCCAGCTCAGCAAAGTAAGGAAAAGAAAAGGTTATCAGTAGTATTGAGGTGCTGGCAATGTTGGGGTGTGGGAGTGCTGTGCAACTGCCCTCCTATTCCTGGGACTAGGAAGAGTTTGATGCCACGTGTCTGAGTATCTCATGCCTCATCCTTCAGGAACTGGTGCTTGTTTTCTAGAACCACACGGAATTGTGGCCCCAGGGACTTCTATCTGCAGAACAGCAGGTGAAGCCAGACTTGGGAGCAAGTGCAGCCAACTTCTCTCATTTTCATGGAGACTTTGCAGGTTTTCTTCTTGATCCCATTCCTCAGATGCCTGGTTTACACAGGCATGGCTGCTTTTGTGCTTTTGTGATGAGTTGGTCAGGCGTCTGATTTTTATGAGGTCATTGTTCCTGTGTGTTTGTAAAGGGCAAGCGGGAGATGTGGGAGCCCGTCTCTTTCTGCAGCAGGACCATTTGTCTCTCAGAGCCTGGTTCACCCCTCAACTTAAGTCCCCATAAATGAGACTCTGTCAGGGGCATAGAATCATTCATTCACGGTAAGCCTCCACTTCTAGAGGTCGTAGCAATGTATTTCTCAAAACTGAAAACTTACCACACCCATCCCTCTAGCTATACCTGCAGACTCATAGGGGATCCCAGGCATCTCATAAACCCATGAAGTTAAACCATTTTCTTTCACTGGAGATGAATAATCAGCATCAACACTGTAAAAACAGAGAAACTCAGAGCCTGGAGCCTGGTGGCATCATTTGACTGCCAGGCGGTCACCCTCAAGGGCTCAGAACGTATGTGTGTTCAGTTATCTTTTCCTAAAGTTCTTGTAGTCAAACAAAACAGCAAAAAATCCCTTTTGGAATGAATGCTCCCTTCCCCCTCTGGCCTTTTAGGAGTTTGGAGATGAGTGTTGAGGAACAGGTACACTGGTGGTCTATAGGCAGTTGTGGTGCTAACGCCACCTCTCTGGTGGTTAGAATCCACCAGCAGCTCCAAGGCAGAAAGATGGATCATTTCTTATGCAATTCATTGCTTCCAAAAACCTGCTGGAGGGTCTCAATTCCTGTGCGCTGCTTGTGACTCAATGGCAATCAGTTTGAGAGGGTTTTTCAGTTGTGTACCACTGAATTGGGACTGACCATAGCTGACCCTCCAGTGGATTTTCAGAAGCTGTAAATCACACAATGAATTTCTCATCCTTCTCCTGCAGAGTAACTGGTGGATTCAAACCAAGCAGCAGAGTAGCGTCTTCCTGATAAGCAAACCCTCTATTTAAAGACAGAGCAGCAGCTCTACTTACAATGGAGTTCCTGGACGGTGCCAACAATCAACAAGCTCAGTTGCTGTGAGGCGTGGAATCCCTTTGTGGGACATAGTTTGGCCTTTGGTCCTGGTTCAGGAGCGCCTTAACACACCGAGGCAGAGGAGCAAGGGCTGAGCAGACCAGGGATCATCTGGGCATCCTGGCACAAAGACTCAGAGGGCTACGGGGTGAGGCCAGTCAAGGCCTGGGGAGACTGCAGCTTCCTGGAGCTTCTAAATTGAAGAGAGTGGACATCTGCTCTCAAGAGCATAAGCTTTGGGCTGAGGCCCCTCTTCTTTGGTTTTATTTCCTTCCTCCTTGATTAAAGAAAGCCCTTTCCCTGTGGTTTATAAATTGTCCCATTGGATTATTAAAGAAATAGAAAAAAGAGTGGTACTACTGACTTGGCCTCCAGAGAAAGGGATTTGGGGGGGGGGGTGGCATCTTTCCCTTTGCTTGCAAAAAGTGAAGAAAGGCACCAAACCTTGCTGGTAGAAAATGAAGACTTAGAAACTATTACTGCAGAAGATCAAAGATTACAGCCTTCAGTATAGATCATACCTAAACAGCAAGAAAACAAAAATCCTCACCACTGGGCCTACAGGCAACACAATGATAAAAGGATAAAAGATTGAACTTGCCCATGATTTCATTTTACTTAGATCCACAATCAGCATCCAGGTCTGCAACAGTCAAGAGACCAAAAGTGTGCTGCATTGGGAAAATATGCTGTCAAGGACTTCTCCAAAGCACTAAAGAGCAAGGATTTCAGTTTAAAGACTAAGGAGTTCCTGATCCCAGCCTTGGTATTTTCAGTTGGTTTCTATGCATCTGAATGTTGGACAAGAGATTAGGAAGACTGAAGAACTGATGTCTTTAAATTGTGATATTAGAGAACAGTAGTGGATAGCCCACGAACTACCAAAAGCACAAATGAACCTGTCTTTTTGGAGAAAGCAACCAAGAGGCAAGGATGGTGAAACTTCATTTCACACATTTTGGGGCATGTTGTCAGGAGGGACCAGTCCTTGGGAAAAAGAATCATGCCAGGAAAGGTGAAAGGTCACAGAGAGGAAGCTCTTCAATAAGATGGATTGGCAATGATTGTAACAATGGGCTTGGGATTGCGAGGATGGCACAGGATAAGGCTGTTCTTGCCCTGTGATCTGTCATTTATATAGTCATCTTGCTGTGCTGTCTATTGCTCATATGGTCACTGTATGTTGTAGTTGGCTCAGTGGCACCTAATAAACTCATTAGCCCCTTGGTTTATCTCTGGGTGAATCAGACAAAAGAGAAAGGACTGCCTAAGCTGTGACAATACCAGAGAAGGGAAACTCCATGGACTAGTGGGACACCAATTTTCCTTGCTGCTAAATGAGGGGCTGGAGGTTCATGTGTACGCAGAGGCACTTCACAAAGGCCTTGTGATATGCCTCTGAAAAAGAAGTAATTGAAAACTCTGTGGAACATTGTTCTGTTCTGACCCACACAAGGCTGCCATGGGCCAGACTTGACTTGAAGGCGGCTGGCGTCCGTTGGGTGGGCAGAGACTCGCATACGGGGTCAGCCTGGACTTGGGAAATCATACAAATTTAAGCAGCCTTCAGTGACCCTCTCCTCCAAGGCCCATCTGCCTCATGATTCTATTTTCAATGCCCCATTCCATTGTTAGACACCTTGCTTAATTCAAACCAATGTTGGCTTATCTAAAATTCCAATGGTTCGGTCGTGACATCTGGGACCATATTAAATCAAACACCAAAGATAGCGGAGGCAAAGGGCATGTAAGTCTGATGTGAGCTCCTTTACTTTTTTAATATAAGTGAATGCAAGTAGTTCATTGGGCCAGACGGTGAATCTTCTTTTGCTTCTGAAAAATATACAGATGGAAGGGTGGTTAGAAGGGTGCACAGATGGAGAAGTCTCTTCATTTTGATTTGTCACTGAGCAGAGACTGGGAGTGACAGAGGGTGTCAAGACTCACAGATGAAAACACAGAAGGGAGCATGTAATTCATGGCGGGCAGCAGCAGGCAGGGACTGTTTCTTCAGGGGTCAGGGATGTGAGGGAGGGCACATCACAGGGGTGGGTGGGAATTTTAGGCTAAGTGCTGTGGTGCCTCAGAGAGTGAAGACAAGTGATCCATGCTGCTCCACCGCCTGTCACACGTGAAGAATGAATCATGTCTCTGTGCTTGATTTGCTGAGCCAGATGTTTGTCAAACTTCTGCCAGTGCCGTCGTCTGAGAGTCATGCGGGACTTGAGCACATTTAAAAAAAAAATCTGGCTGTTTTGTTTAAAATTAGTTTCCTTCCTTGTATTTTCCCCCCCTGGCAAAATGGTAACCTTAGTGATCAGGTGACACCTAACATAGACAATAGGACGTGATTGTTGTGGTCTCTTATTACGGAATATTTTGTACAGCGTTCTGAGCACAAATGCACATGTATGAAGCTTTGGCTTTTCAAGACTCTGCTGGCATCTCGTCACAAACAATACAGTTTCTCAGGACCACTCTAGGCTGGAATCTTCAGGATAAACCTGCCCTATTTTTTCTCATTGTCCTCTGGTGGGTATCCAGAGGCTCTACACCACACGAGGGAGTTCTGGTGGCTAAGTGGTAAGCAAGTTTGCCGCCAGTGCAAAGGTACCCATTTCGAATCCACCAGGTGCTCTGCAGGAGAAAGACGGATATTCTCCACTGGAGGATCTGTCAAGAGTCGGTTCCAGTTTGAGAGTAGATACCATGTAGTCTCCCCCACGGGGACATTGCCCATTTTTCTCCCTTGCATCAACTGATGGAATTGCCTGCCTTTGGATTAGCAGTGCCATTTCCTTACCCACTAAGTCACTTGTGCTCCCCACACCAACACTATTGTGTAATAAGATTCTTTCTTTGGTCACTAGATTGGCAGGTAGCTGAAGCCTTTTAATTCCATGAAACTAGACAGTTACTCGAGTTTTGATGCTCTATCAACTCAACTCAACTCAATTCAACTCAACTCATTGTTGAATAGAAACTGTTCAGAGCTGACCCTCCACTGGGTTTCTGAGGCTGCAAATCACATAGGAGACTGTCTGTCTGTCTCTCTCTCCTACAGCCACTGGATTTGAATTGCCAGAGAAGAGCAGACTTTGGATTAATAGTACAACTCCCTGAACACTAGGCTACCAGAGCTCTTGTACATAGGGATTGCTTTTGGCTCCATGTTTTCAGAGCACTGGGGGGTTATTTGTAGTCTACCTTCCTCTTCCTATTGGTAATAAGCTCAGAATCTATCACCTGGCCTGGTAATAGATAGTCCCCTGGCTGTCTCAGGTCGTGGGGGAGGAAGGGGGGATTTGAAGGCTGTGCAGCATGTTTTGCTGTTGGACTTACTTAGATGTAGTGCTGGTGGAAGGTTGCTCCTTCCCTGCCCAGAATAGGAAGGACTAGTTTCCTTAAGCTCATGGGCTGCCAGAACTCAGCTCAGCTCTCTTCTGTTACCATTGCTGTGGGCTGTATCTGGAGAGCAAGTGCAACCTGTGATGGGGTCCCCCTACCCTTTCCCCAATGTATTTCACAGGGACAGATGACAGCCACCTATTTGTTTTGGGTTTTGGTTCCCTGTAAATTCTAATACAGTTGTTTAGTATGTATGTATTTAATTTTTTTATGGTCACTGATAGGAACAGCGATGTAGGCTACCAATAACCCACTAGTCCTCTGAAAAAAAGAGCCTGCCTCTAGAACCACCTCCTAAATCAGAAAACAGGACTTAAAAGATGAGCACAGGCATTCAGGATTCTGTATGTGAAAATCCACTTATTACTGAAACACTGGAACAAGCATGAAGGGAGCAAGGAAAATGCTGCCTGAAGCTTCCACTAGCCCTACACAAACAGCCAGTGACCACCCCAGTCCAGATGTGTATAGGGCATCAATACACAATCACTGGGTCTGAGAGGGGCTGTCAAAAAATGGTGAGTAGAGGCTGACTTAGTTTCCACATTCTTGGCTGGACATCCTCTCTATAAACTAATTTTGGGTGCTGGTGGTTTGCACTGATGTTGACATGAAACCAGGTAAGGCTGAAGAGCCAACATTGGTTCAGTAGACACTGTATCACACCTTTCCACAAACTATCCTCTGGGGCAGATTATGGGGAGACCATTATTATGACCATAGGGCTGAGTTTTATGGCATTTCCACATGACTGCCAGATGTAAGGGAAACACAGTGGGGAGCAGGAGGGGAGGGATAGGTAGGGGTGGAGCAATTCTCAAAGTGTCACCTTCCAGATGGTGTGTGAGGATATATATTGCCATGATGCTTAACACTCTGAAGGGAAGATGTCAGCACCAGCAGTGGGAAGGCAAGGAGGCCTCACTCAGCGACGGTGGGTGGAGGGACCTGTGCCTGTGAGCTAGCTCCCCAGACCCTAGAGAAGACCCTCCCCCTGGTGTGCTCTCTCTGAGCTACCTTCTCTGACGGTTTGAGATTCCTCAGTGTCTCATTTCTTCTTCTTCTTTCTTTCAGTTTCATTACTCTTCACACTATGTTGAATACCAAGAAATGTAGTTTTTGAATCACAACTCCAAGACCTCTCATTTGAAGGGTGATTTCAATTTTATTAATGAACCAGAGAAAAACAGCACACAATGACCAAGCAAGTCCAAGAAAGATGGCGAGGGGTTCATCTGCCCGATTCTCCTAAGCATATACCAGCACACATCCTCCTTTTGCCTCCTGGATGGGGGCTCTGAAGAGGGGATGAAGGGAGCAGGTCTTACAGCAGGGCGTACAGTGCCTTTTGGTTCTGTTATAGGTGGAAAATCCTCTCCCACTCCCTCATGCTCCCCATGGAAAGTTACCCTCTGTGGGATCATAAGCCTGCACATCTAAGACAGGGTTCTTAAAAACATTCTTCCCTGTGTGCAACTTTTTCTCACTTTTGGATGATTCATTTTTGTTTGAAACAGCACATTTAGAGATGCTGCAAACCCAGCCCATTAGCTTCTATTGCTCTCTTTCTTCTTGGCTGCTGAACAGATTAGATCCAGGTTGAGCCCTCTCATACTGAGAAATAATAAGCCCTTGCCTTAGTGCTTCCAAAAGCACGAACACACACAATCTCAACTGATCCTCACAACAGCCCTGTGAGGTAGGCAGGGCAGGCGTCCTTGTGCCAGGATTCAGGGACAGACCATAACTTGTGGAGGTCTCCGCACCTAATCCAGGGTTCCTTCCACTCCACACAATGAGTTGGGGAACTGACCTCACCTTAACAAGCGGAGCAGCCTTTCGGCTAAGACTAGATGATCAGTCCAGAATTTGCAAACGGAGGGGAGCTGAAGTACAGATCTCATCAGGGAGCCCAGGGGACAAACACCTCAGAGCTCAGGTGGAGGGATGACAAGGACACAACAGCGACATATTCCACAAAGGTTTCTCTTTTGCTTGATTCTCACCTGGAGCACAGCAGACGCTGTAACTTTAAAGCAGCAAAGTCCAAAGGAGGGAGGT
>NW_006399914.1:6804568-6846241 GCF_000299155.1 Elephantulus edwardii
ATTTCAATTTTATTAATGAACCAGAGAAAAACAGCACACAATGACCAAGCAAGTCCAAGAAAGATGGCGAGGGGTTCATCTGCCCGATTCTCCTATGCATATACCAACACGTGGTTGATGCGCCCGTGGGTCCTGGGCGTCAGGTGTCGCTGCACCAGTTCATGTACCAGGTCCTTGCACTCGTGCAGAAGCTTGGAGAGCACGTTCTTATCGAAGGTATATTCCACCTCATAGAAACTGACGATGGTCATGGCCGTCTGGTTCAGCTTCTTCCTGAACTTCTCCACAATGGCCACCTCCTCCTGGTTGAACTGGTTGTTTCGGTAGAGGATCCCAATCTTGATGGCCACCTTGATTAAGTCCTTCATGATCTTGTGGGCTTCCTTCTTGTTGTGGGTGTGCTCTTTGGTGACCTTGTAGAGCTCATCAAAGATCTCACTGCTAGTGTCGTCAATCAACATGTTGGCCACTGTTTTGCTGGCTATTTTGCTCAGAATCTTCTTCTGGGCTTGAAGGGCAAGGCTCTTTGAACTGAAGACATCGGGACCTATAGTAAGGAAGGAGAGAAAGAAAGTTATAGAACTTGCAAACCACTTACTATGTCTCAGCAATGAATGAAACCCTAACTTGACCTAATGTTCACAGAGAAAAAGCTTATGCCTTTATACCCTACAACTACCTAACTAGCCTTCGCCCCAGTATTCTCTCCCCACGCCTCACAATTCTACTTCTGACTCTTTTTTACTGTGCTTGCTTTCTTCCCTCTGTTGGAAGAAGTGGTTCCTTTTCTGGGATCTGCCTCTGCAGGATCATCACCCTGTATATCAATACAACCTATACAACAGCACTCTTGAAAAACACCCTTTTGGTTCTTGACTTTTGAACATCTTTGGGATAACCACCTCTTGTCCAGAACAAATTTTACCTTTTTATAGAGACCCACATCAGAAGTCATGACAATTGCTATTGTGATGGAAATAAATCAGTTTTGCCAATTTTACAGGAGCAAATTTTAACTGTTCAGTGGAAAGAAAGCAGCACAAATGCCAATTCCATTCCCTTAGCAGACATGGCTACTGATTTTGGTGGTTTGTTTGTTTGTTTTTTAATTTAAATTTTTTTTTTTTAAATTTTCTCAGAGTCAGTATCTAAGACATACTTCGGGCATGTTGCTGGGGGGATGCTATTCCTTGGAGAAGGACATAATGCTGGAAAGGGTGGAGGATCGACAAAGGGAAAGAAAGACCCTCAGCCAGGTGGAATGACACGGTGACTGCTGCAGTGGGCTCTTGTGTGTCAGGACAGAACAGGGTTCAGATCTTTTGTTCATAGGGCTGCTATGAGTCATACATGACTTGACAGCACCTAACAACAACAATAACAACAACAACAACAACAAGTTTTCACTTTTGACGGATTGGAGATTGGAATGTGTCCTATAATCACTGCTGCTAGGCAGCTGTTGTGTTGCAGTTGTCATATCCTTTCTGTACTTTAATCTAGAGAACAACTGTCAGAGCTGATGGGAGAAAAGCCAGAGCACATTGTGGAGTGCTCATACAGAATGGGGCCTCGCCAATGCTCTTGCAGGCACAGGGAACGTAAACAGCACTACACAGAAAACAGGGACACTACTGACTAAGTCAAAAAGTCTTCAGAGTTGGACTCGGTAGCTAAATTATTTCACTGATATTTTCCTGAATAAGAAAAACACATGTTAAAAAAAAAAACCCAAAACCGTGACTAAATGCATCTATAACTTATAAAAAGCATTCAGTAATGAAAAAAATTCTAAAGAATCAGAAAACAATGGGTCATAACTTAATCGGCATCTTAATCGATTAACATTAAATAGATTGCAAATCTGACAACCCCACATGCTACAGAGGAGAACTGCTCTTGGATGGCAAAGTTTTTCAGAAGTAGAGTGTCAAGGTTTTCTTAAAAAGTGTGCTCGGATTATGCTAAGTGAGCTAACTCAGTCAAAGTGTGCTCGGATTATGCTAAGTGAGCTAACTCAGTCAAAGTGTGCTCGGATTATGCTAAGTGAGCTAACTCAGTCTGATGAGGACAAATACTGTAGAATGTGTATGAAGATCCAAGCGGAAGAGGGGGGAGCAGAGGCATGAGGATGGGCGGGGGTGGGGTGGATGAAGGAAATGGGAAAGGTCCAGTGTGAAAAACAATGTAAACACACTTTGTAAGTAAAACAGTATAAAATAAAACCAATGTATACAAATTTTGTAAGTAAACCAGTATAAAATTTTATTTTAAATAAAAAAAGAAAAAGTGTGCTCAGGAAGCCTCTAACCACCAGCCTTCTGGTTAGAGGGTGAGCGCACTGTTTGCCCCACCCAATGACATCGTAGTGTTTTCATTTTTTTTAATAAAATTTTTAATTTTAATTGTGATTTCAATATGTTTACAGAAAAGTTAGAATATCATTCATTCATTGTTGCACCTCTCCTTCTTTTCTCCCTTTGTTCTTTCTTAAGAATAGATGCAAAAGAAAAAAAAAGAATAGATGCAAGAGTGGCAACTTAGCATCAAAGTAAAAAGTTCTAGTGGTGTAGCATTTGGGTTGCTAACCAAAGGTCCTCTCCAAAAAATACTGAAGAGCAATGATGTCTGAAGCCTAAGGTGTGCCTGATTCAGGCCATGGTCTTTTCAAACACTTGCTATGCATCTGAGAGCTGGATAATGAATGAGGATGACAGAAGAATTGATGCCTTTAAGTTGTGGGACTGGAGAAGACTGTCACATGGACTGCCAAAAAAATGAACAGGTATCCTTGGAAAAGGTGCAGCCAGAGTGCTCCTTCGAGGCAAGGAGGGGGAAGCTTCATCTCTCATACTTTGGACATGTTACTAGGAGAGGCTACTCCTTGGAAAAGGACATCTTATTTGGAAAGGTGGAGGGACAGCAAAGGAGAGGAAGACCCCCATCGAGATAGGTTGACATGGTGACTGCAAGCGATTGGCTCAAGTGTTTCAGAGATGGTTGAGGACGGCACAGAACTCGACAGGGTTCAGATGTGTTGTTCACACGGTCACTATGAGTCATACTCGAGTTGAAGGCACCTAACAACAACAACAACAATAAGATTAATGGTTTGAATCCACCAGTTGCTTCATGGAAGAAAAGATGGACAGTTTCTGGTAAAGACTAGGACACCTGAGAGAGAGTTTCTATGAGCTGAAAATGGCTGATGGCAGTGTGTCTTTCCAGGTTTATAACCAACGTCATGGTAACCCACTATGGTCAAGTCAGTTCTGACCCACAGTTACCCTCTATCAGTTTTCAAGGATGTAAATCTATAAGGGAGGAGACTCCCCATCTTCCTCCCTTTTTTTGTTAAATGCTCAATGGAATCACTGATTAACTGGAGTGGGCAGCCTAGACTTTAGTCTGTGTATGCTTATTATTCTAATGTTACCAAGGAGATCCAAGTTGTCTGTGGTGCAACGTCCCCCACAGCACCCAGCTGAGGTCAGGGCACAGGGATAGAATGGTATCTGTAGTATAAAATACTACAGAAATATTTCAATTAAATTAGAAAGCACTAAGATGTAATGTACATGTAATTTATATGAAGAAGAGTAAATTTTCCTTTAAGAACTGAGGGTGCTTTAGGATGTCTCAGAACTCGGATTAGTTACAGCCCAGTCTCTGTGGCCACTCTGAAGTGACAGATGTGCTAGGCGGTTAGCATGGACAGACAGATGGCCAGACATATCAGCTTCTGTCCCCTCAGTCTGGCCCCTCCGTAAAGTGTATTCTACCGCAGCCCACTCACTCCAGGGAGTGTGGATATACAAGCTTTGTAGACATAGATTCAAACACAAACACAATTTAAAACACAGGCGTGGTATGCCTTCCACAAGCATGCCGGTCCCCTCACAGGCAGGGCAGCAGAGGTGCCGCAGCCAAAGGGCTTCTCAAATCAGCCACTTTCTGCTCTGGAGTCTCTTCTGGCTGCTGGATACTAAGGGACATGGTCAAGATTGGTGTGACTGCAGTGGGGTCAATAGAGCTGATGAACTGGGCCCCCATGGCTCTAGAGACCCCTGAGTCTCCAAGGGACTTGACAGCCAAGTAACTCTGAACTGGCTGACATGCTCTATTCAACCTCAGTTCAAAGAGAAGAAACACCATTATCATATGTAACATACAAGGAATTAACAGTATCTCCTGATTCATCTTTGTCATGAAAAAGCTCTTGAATTTCTTGAATGACATGCTTCCAGAGTTTGAGACAGATATTACTGCCCCTCTGACCACCTACCATGGTTATCAGACCTCTGCCTGGATGACCTTTACTTTAAAAATATCAAAATTGTCTTCTCAAGTCAAATATTTATAACTATAAAGACACTCAAAGATTGTACTGCATGTATACGCTTTGAAGTGAATTCTAAGGCAGAAACTTGAAGACATCTGAGCAACAGCTCTGTCACTGACTTCAGCATATGCCTCCTCAGGTGATTATTTTGATAGGAATAATGTAACTGAGATGCATCATTTTGGAATGAAAAGAGAGTCATTTCTTTGTAGTCACAGTTCCTAAAAATGGTATGAGAATGAAGTGTTTTTAAAGACTCCATAGGAAGGCAGCACACACACATTTACACAGAAGTTAATGAGCTTGTTCTCACAGGTTTGAATTCCCTCAAAAATGTCTCAGAAGAAAAGGCCTAGTCATATGTTTCTGAAAAAACCACTACTGAAAACCCTACGAACAGTTCCCCCCCACATATCAGGTCGTGATGAGTAAGAATGGAATCTATGGCAACTGGCTACAACTTACCTTAGGGTTTAGGTTTTTAATTGTGGTAAAAAAATATATAACAAACCACATGCCAACTCAACAATTTCTACATGTCTAATTCAGTTACACTGACTGGATTTTTTGAAGCTGTGCAACCATATCTTTCTTTTTCTAAATTATTCTGTTGCCATTAATATAAAATTAATGCCCCCAAAGTGAAAACTCCCCCTTTCTCCCTCTCCCATGTCTAGTAACCACTAAAAATCTTTGGTTTCATTACATTTGCTTATTCCAAAGAAGTAGGGAGCTCTGGTGGCCTAGTGGTATGAAGTTGCACTGCAATCCCCAAAGCAAGCAGTTCAAGCTCACCAACTGCTCCTCAGAAGGATGGGTAATCCCTTCCCATGTGATTAAATTGCCTCTGAAAGGTCTCGGCATTATGCTGAGAGAAATGGGTCAAGGACAATCACTGTACAAGGCCACAACTAGAAAAAAGCTAAAGAATTGTTACATACAGAATCATACCTGTATGGTTACCAGGGAGACGAGTGGGGAGCTGAAACTTCATTGCTAACAAATACTTGTTAAAATGGGTGAAGGAAAAGAGTATGGATGGAGTGGATGATCAGACAGTGCGGGTGTTATAATCAGTCCTATGGAACAAAATGTGTACTCATGATTGATCAAACAATATCCTTTGTAAACTTTCATTCAAATCACAATAGAAAATGTTTAAAATCCCCTTATTGGCATGTTGTTGTTGTTGCTGTTGTGTGCCAGCTCATATGAGTCAGAACCAACTCATAGCTGATCCTCCATCAGGTTTTCAGAGTCAGTAAATCACATGGGAGATTTTCCATCCTTCTGCCAGGGAGCAGCTGGTGGATTTGAACTATGTGACTTTGGGATTGCATGTGGCTTCTTACTATCTAGTAGAAAACTTGGTTTTCAGATATACTCACACCAGTCAGACTCCAACTTGGCTGTGAGAGCGCTTTCTTCATAATAGGTGATTAAATACGTATGTGTGGAAGGCACTGGAGGAACTTAAGCAAGCTCAACCTCCTTTTTTTTTGTGTGTGTGAGACTTCAGTGTTTTGTCAATTTCCCAAGGAGGAGTAGGCAGAGTATGATATAGCATTTCCTCATTTCACCAGGGTTGGGGAGTTTTGCAGATAAGGGATTTCTAGTGCTCATGTCAGGAAAGTTCTGGGATGCTGGACCAAGCTGCTTTTTAGTCCCAGGGTTAACCTCCAGTTCTCTCTCTTTCTCTGTAGTCATTAAACATTTAAATATTAGTTTAGCTCTAAGTTCTATGGGAAAATCCCCCAAAAGGGATTAAATTGAGTCCTATTCTGAAGGAACAGATTGTTGTGCAGGGAGGCAAGAAATAGACAAATGAAACTAAACACAGAAACCTGTGAAACATCCCAAACTGGAATGAGTGAGAACAGCTGGAGGAGCTCCATGGGCTACAAAAGTGGGCTGACTGTGGGCAGAGGGGAGTTGACAGGATGTTGATGACTGGTTCCTAACATCGGGGTACAGGGCCGAAATTCCTCCCACCAAGCCACAAATGCCTGGATGTTCTCCATTTAAGATGCCAGTCATCTCTTGCATGTGTCACTTGACCTACAAAAAGGTTTTTGTGGTATCAGCGTCAGTGGTGAGGTTATAGGTGTAGCATCTTTGAAACGTAAAGACCAGAAGTCTACAGCATAAAAGCCCAAGTGCTACAACTCATCAGACATATGGGAAAGATTTAAGAATGACTAGTAAGTAGACTGGAAGCAGGAGTGGCATCCATTTCCTAAATAACATGGCTCTGGAAACTCCATGAATGCTGATAAATGTCAATAGTTGTAGAGGGGCTTCAGGTCTTTTGTTCATAGGGTCACTGTGAGTCATGCTCAACTCGAAGGCAATTAACAACAACAACAACAGTAAGTAGATTATTATGCTCTACTTGTGTTGTGTACCCCCGAGTTAGAACTGACTCAAATCTGACCCTCCAGCAGGTTCTTGGAGGCGACTGTCTGACCTTCTCCTGCTCTGCTGCAGATGGTCACAATCAAAACCTTCAGAAACAGTGGCAGGAAGTTCTTAAGTGACTCTGACATGCTGAAGGTAAGACCTGCTGATACAGAACATGCCCCACTGTGGATCCTGGAGGACACTCTTCTGTCAGAGGCTCAGGAAAGAAGGACCTAGAATCAGGCCAGTGAGTTTGGAGGTGGCCACAGAATGTGGCTTACTGTTGATGATTCCCTGTGCTACCAAAGAACTTTTGCTACAGGCCATGAGAAGCCCTGCAGTGAAGACACTTCCCAGTTTTATTGAGTCTGCAACTTTCTAAATATAATGCATCTTAGAATGCAAGTGGGGTAGAGGACGTAATACAACAAGTCTATCACCTATCTACAATTAAGATTTTTTAAAAATAGTACCCACTAACACTGTAGCTCTGGAGCACTGCTCCTCAGGAGCTGCGCTGCTCACCTAAAGACAGCGCCTCTCTGGAGGTTCAACTCTACCAGTGGCTCTGTGGGAGAAAGACAGGAAACCCCCTTCTCTGTGGTTCAATCGCCTCGGAAAATCTGCAATGAGTTGGTTGTGACTTGACGTCAATAAGTTCCTCCAGTTTCCCCTTACACTCAGTGGGATGTATCATGAGAGATGCTGAGATAAGATTGAGAGAAATAAAATCAAGACTCTGGTCAAGAGTCTACTTTCATGAGTCACAGAGAATCTAGGGGAAGTGTGAGGCAACAGTACTATTTCCAGTACGTATGACTTAGGGGGGTAAGTATGTGTCCTGAAGGAGACTTCTGCAAAGGGACCACTCTGGTGAAGCACTGGGGGGACACACTGCAGGATGAGATCAATTGTGTGAGCTGAACTTGGGGTACTTGACGACACAGGACTGACTAGTGTGGCATGAGGATTGGAGGAAAGACTCATCAATTACCTTTGTCATGCAGATGACAAAACTTGCTTGCTAAAAGTGAGGAGGATGTGAAATGCTTGTTTCGGAGATCAAAGACTACAACCTTCAATATGGGTTACATTTAAACATGAATAAGACAAAAATCCTCACCACTGGACCAGCAAGCAATATCATATTAAATGGAGAAAAGACTGAAGTTGTTAATGATTTATTTTACTTGAATCCACCATCAACATCCTTAGTACCAGCAGTCAGGAGAGTAGGAGCTGTATTGATTTAGGCAAGTTCTTAGACAGGGACCTTTCCAAATTACTGAGGAGCAATGATGTTAGTTTGAAGACTAAGATGTGCCTGTGCATTTCAGAGCTGGACAATAAATAAGGATGACAGAAGTAGGAGAAGTGATACATTTAAACTGTGTTGTTGGAGAAGAATACTGAATATCCCATGGACTGCCAAAAGAACAAATAGTTAGAGGTCCTGGGAAAAGTGCAGCCAGAGTGGAGGCAAAGATGGTGACACTTCAGCTCACGTACTTTGGGCATGTTGCTGCAAAAGGCTATTTTTTGGAAAGGGACATCATAGTTGGAAAGGTGGAAGGATGGCGAAAGGAGGGAAGGCCCTCCATGAGATGGATTTATACAGTGACTGCAGCGATGGGTTCAAGTGTGTCAGAGACGATGAGGATGGCACAGGGTAGGACAGGGTTCAGACGTATTGTTCATAGGGCTGCTACGAGTCACACTCGACTGGATGGTACATAACAACAACAACAACAACAACAACAACAACAGTGAGTACGTGTTTGATAAGGGAACACCGAGAGGTCTAGGATAAGGCATTGCAAAAATTCTTCTCATGGTCCTATACACAAGCCTCACTCATTGCCACTGAGTCTGTTTTGATTCATAGTGCCCCTTCCACTGTGTTTTCAAGGCTGTAACTTATAACAGAAGGTGACTGCCCATCTTTCTCCTGAGGAGCATCTGGTGGATTTGAACTGCTGGAAATGCGGCTTTTTTGGTGAGCAGCCCAATTTTCCACAGGATATGCTACCAGAGTTCTCACATGAGACTTAGGAAGACCCTTTTAGCCAATGACAAGTCCCTTTTCTCACTCCCACATTTGCATAAGACTTCTATGTACACATTTACAGATTCACTCTCTCTCTTTGTCGTTGAGCTGAAATCAACTCCAGGGGGTTTTCAGAAGCTGTAAACTGCATGGGAGGAGACTGCCCATCTTCCTCCTGAGCACCAGCTGGTGGATTTGAACCACTTGCCTTTGGGTTGGCAGTAAAACTCCTTACCCAATAGGCCAGAATTTTAAAAAGATCCTGCACTTATATGCAATGCAGCTTTATCTTAACTCATTTTGTACTGTAACCTGTCTGATTTCTTCATAAGGCAGTTGATATGGCCAGCAAGACTTTAGTAACATGTCTTATTTTACTGAACATAAACTGGAGAATGAAAAGAGGAAGGGGAAAAGTGGCACATCCTTTTATTCTTCAGATGCCACTCCCACCAACCTGAATCAGTCAGAGCTATCCTGAGCTCACGCAAAAGCTCAAAATCACTTTTTCTGACTTCCATTAGTGTGCTGGTCCACTAAAATGAAAGACATATAAAGTATCAAAAATATCTTTTATGAATAATATAAAAGATACCCTAAAAGATCCTAGAGAGTCTACTTGACACTTGGAATGCAGCTTCCTCTTTGAATCCTAAATATCTGTAGAAAAACTTCAAATCTAATGAATGACATCTGGATTTCTTCGTGATATGAAAAATCCCACTGCAATACATTAAATGCCATCTCTAACCCCAGCACTGTGCTCCATCTTTAACTCAAAAGGCCTCTATTCCACTGACATCCAGCTCTGTTTGGAAGCTGGCTGACTGGTGAACCTGTGGTTTGTCAAACAATAAGACCTACTGAACACTTTAATTTAGTTCAGTGGGAATTGTGGGCAGGTCGGTTTTTAGATCATATTGAGAGGACAAGGTTCTTAGCCAGGTTTGCCAGGTTTGCACAAAAGTTCCGAATCCCCAGCCATGAAAGGTGATGGATTGTTGATATTGCCTCTGAATCTCTGAGAAAGGTGCTGAAAATGTTGCTAGTTGGCTAGAACCCAGCTCAACTACCCAGCACAAAGAAATGAGATTAAGGAAGCTGCACTAACTATCCTCATGGAAAAAACAAGGGTGCTTCCTGAAATCAGAACTAATAGATGAGCCCGGGTGAAAGGAGTGCAAAGGCAGTGCTCTCAGAACAGGTACCCTTAGCACGTTGACAAAGCGAGGAAAAGTGCCAGAACTATGTTGGGAGAATGGCGTGCTAATGGGAGTAAACTAGTTTAGAGAGAGAAAGCAGAAGATAAATTAAGCGGGCACTTCACGGAAAAGTGCTGGGGCCAGTCCAAGCCCATGCTTTTATAAATGATGTGCGGCGGTAGTACACACGATGTTTCCACGTTTCTAGAAAACACTGAGCTCTCCCAGATGGTGAAATGCCAAGCTGGTGTGATAAACAGCAGAAAGATTTTACCAAGCTGTGAGTGGGCAGGCAAGAGGCTGCTGAGCGTCAGAACAGTGTGAACAAGGTAATACATTTTGGGAAAAGGTAAAGCAAATTGGCAGTTATTAAAAAAATGATGAACTGAGCTGTCCGTTGTAGCCCTGGATGTGTGGTGGAAGGAGAGGAATGGGGCACACCCTTCAGTAATTCCTTCTTACACGACTGTCATTTTTCTACTTCTATTATAGTTTAGAAATGGGAGAAAAATTTGAAGGTATGTCTGGACAGCTGTGCCAAAATCCTCAAAGTAGAAATGATTTGCTAGGCCAGCACACAGACAGCATCTCTTCACTTCTATAAACAGTTTAAGATGATGGCAGAGAGGGGATTAGTTTAAAGTGTTAAGTAGAAGTCCAGAGAGGAGATGGTACCAAAGGGAAACAATCTGTAGTGCTTAAGAGACACCATCAAACAAAGCAGGGACCCAGAGTACAGAGGTGGGGCAGGGGGATTCCCAAGGTCATGAAGAGGGCTAAGCACCTGGGCAGGTGGTGAGTCATGGATCAACAACTGTGTGGCACTATTTACCTGTAACTACTGAAAACAGCTTCAGGTAAGCATCCCCCAACGGGGGCAGCTTCACAAACTACTTTGAATTTTAAACTGTCCACCTGCTTGTGGACCTTGAAAGTGGAACCTGCCATCTCCCTATTGTGGTGCCGTCTTCACTACTGAGAAGCCTGCCTTCCCATCTATTTCCCATCTCACTCACTTCTGCTTTCTTGGTGAATATGAGGAAGGCGATGGCTGGGTGGCATATCTGTGACCAAAACACCCTGGAAAAGATGCCCCCTCTGAGTTCTCGGATGCTCCTAAGCAGCTGTGCAAACGAAACTATGAAGGGCCCTTGTTTGTGGCTGTGTGTCGCAGAGTCAGAACCGGCCCGTAACTGACCCTCCGGTGGATTTTCAGAGGCAAGTAATTATACCGGAGGAGGCTGCCCATCCTTCTCCCACAGAGCAGCTGGTGGCCTAGAACTGTGTGCCTTTGGGATTGAAGTGCAGCTTCTTGCCACTAGACGACCAGGGCTCCCTAGTGTTTGGAAATGTAAAGAACAAGTATGTGGCTTCCGAAAGAATAACAGGATTGTTGCATTTCCAGCGGAACTAAACCAACAACCACTTGTCCTCCCCTAGTATCACCGTGTGCTCAATGCCGAGTTCAGTCATCTCACTAGATGAATCTCGTAGAATTATGCTGGGAAGAGACTAGGGGAAAGGACTGACTGACTGAGTACTAAGGTAGCGTGGTGCACTGCAATGTAGGGTTTCTGAGGAGAGCAGACTTTAATGCAGAGTATGAAGTTGTAGGCTAAACAGTATTACATGGTGACTTGTCTTCCTCTGGGATATAACAATGTCAAGGGATGGGAAGATTTCGGTGTTCAGGGCAAGTAAAAACCTTGGTTGCCCTTTGCTCCCAGAGGAAATGATCAAAGCTTAGCAGCTCATGAAAAATGCCTTGGGTTGGCTCAATCCTCTTTATCCTTCAATGAGACAGCATTCCTGAAGCTTAACAAAGATATTTTTGGAAACTTTAAAAGGCATCACATTAAAACTTAGATGACTTGAGAGGGTTAGGGAACGGCATTTGTCTGCTTAAGGTTAACTCAGAACTTCCTTGAGGTCTTCTTGGGTCTGGTCCCTCCCATGCACTTCAAGGGAGTGGTTTGCCTCGAAGATACATTCTCTGGCTCATACCTTCTTGGAAGCCCTATTGTTGTTAAGCGCCATCAAGTCGAGTACAATTCATAGTGACACTATGAACAGATCTAATTCCTGTCCTACCCTGTATCATCCTCATCAACCCCGACACACTTGAGCTCATTGCTGTGTGACTGTCAATCCATCTCATTGAGGGTCTTCCTTTCTTTTGCTGACTCCCTACTTTTCCTAGCATGATGTTGCTCTCTAAGGAACAGCCTCTCTTAGAAACATACCCAAAGTACGTGAGATGAAACTTTGTCATCTTTGCTTCCAAAGAGCATTCTGGCTACACTTTCTCCAAGGCATGTTGTTATGTGTTGCTGAGTCGCCTGCAACTCATAGCGAACCTATAAACCCTGTCCTATCCTGAGCCAATTTCACTGTCTCTGACACACCTATCCCCATTGTCTCACGTACTGTGCCAATTTGTCCCATCCAGGGTCTTCTTTTCTTGTGCTGTCCCTCCATCCTTCCAAGATTGATGTCCTTCTCTAGGGATTGGTCTCTCCTGGTAACATGCTCATAGTATGTCAGCCCAAGGTTCAAAATACTTGCCTCCAAGGAGCAACTTGGTTTCACCCTCCCCAGGACCAACTTCTTTATTCTCTTGGCAGTTCATTGTATGTTCAATACTCTTCTCCAGCACCACAACTCAAAGGCATTGGTTCTTCTTCTGTTAGTGTCCAGCTCTCTGATACTAGCAAATAATTGCAGAGAATGTGGCCTGGATCAGATACACTTTAGTCTGTACAATGACATCATTACTATTTAGTCCCTGACAGCAAATTTTCCCAGTGCAATTTATCTTTTGATTTCATGACTGCTGGTGCCAAGAGTGTTGACAGTGGAACCAAGCAAGCTGAAACTGTTAACAATCTCAAAATTTCTTCTCAATCTATCATGATGTTGCCCACTGGTTCAGAGGTGAGAATCTTTGTTTTCTTGATGTTGAACTTCAATTCACATAGAGACTACAGCCCTTGACCTTCTGTAGCAAACACCTCAGGTCCTCCTCAGTTTCAGCAAGCAAGGTTGTGTCATCTGTTCCAAGACATATAGCCCCCCAAATATTTGCTGTAATAAATAGGCATTTGTGTGTTCTATGGGTGACTTGGAGGCATACAGGCTCCTTTAGGGAGTGTGTAAATACTACGTATGTAATACTACACAGTTATTGCTATTGTTAGGTGCTATTGAGTTGAGTATGACCCTATGAACAAGAGATCTGAACCCTGTTCTATTCTGTGCCATTCTTATACTTCCTGACACATTAGAGACCATTTCAACAGTCACCATATCAATCCACCTGGTTGAGGGTCCTCCTCTCCTTTTCTGACCCTCTATGTTTTCAAGCACCATGTCCCTCTCCAAGAAATAGCCTTTTCTAGCAACATGCCCAAAGTATGTGAAGCCTCATCATCTTTGCCTCCAAACAGCACTCTGGCAATACCCTGTCCAAGATGTATTTGTTTGTTCTTTCGGCAGTCCACGGGATGTTCAGCACTCTAATTCAACACCACAACTCAAAGGCATCAATTCTTCTTCTCATCCTATTCATTGTCCAGCTCTCAGAGAGCAAATGACTGGAAAGACCATGGCCTGAATGAAATGCACTTTAGTCCTCAACCTAACATCATTGTTATTGTTGTTGTTGTTATGTGCTGCCAAGTTGCCTGCAACTCATGGCAACCCTATGTACAACCTTAAAACCTGTTCTATCCTGTGCTAATCTCACTGTCTCCAAAATACCTACCCCCATTACCCCACTGAATCAATCCATCTCATCAAGGATCTCTTGTGCTCTCTCTCTACCCTCTCAAGCATGACGTCCCTCCCTGAAACTTGTCCAAAGCTTCAGAATCCTTGCCTCCAAGGAGCAGCCAGGATGAACCTGTCCGTTCTCTTAGCAGTCAGTCCCTGGTGTATTTAATACTCTTCTCCAGCACCACAGCTCAAAGGCATCAATTCTCCTTCTATCCTCCCTAGTCATTGTCCAGCTCTCTGATGCATAGCAAGTGAATGCAAAGAGCATGGCCTGTATCCCATACACCTTAGTCTCCAGACTGGCATTGTTCCTCTTCAGTACTTTGGAGAGGTCTTTGACAGCAGACTTTCCCAGTGCAATACATCTTTTAATTTCCCGGCTGCTGTTGCCAAGAGTGTTGATGGTGGAGCCAAGCAAACTAAAGCTGTAACAATCTCAATCTCTTAACCATCTATCATGACTCTTCCAATCATCCCAGTGGTGAGAATCTTTGCTTTTTTGATATTAAAATTCATAATTTGGAGAGGTCTCTAACAGACTTTCCCAGTGCAATATGTCTCATGATCTCTTGATTTCCTGACTGTTGGTACCAAGGGTGTTGATTGTGGATTTAAGTCAGATGAAGTTGTTGCAAGTTTCAATGTTTTATCTATCATCTATCTATCTATCTATCTATCTATCTATCTATCTATCTATCTATCTATCTATCTATCATGATGTTGCCTATTGGTTCAGGGGTAAGAATATTTGTTTCTACAAAGATACCATATAGTATACTACACAGTTCTATACTATACATGTAATATATAGACTGACCTTGGCCCTTCCTGGATGTGTGTCATCCTGAGAGAAGAGGATAAGGTCTAGGGGCCCTCCACATACTGTCCACAGCCTCACCATATCCCTCCTTTTCAGCTGTTTTGACTTACTTCAGCATTATTATTACGCGTGCTTGATTATACAGAACTGATGACTATATTTTCTAGTTCTAAGTGAACTGACACCTCACAAAAAGGGTCAATGGCTTCAGAAGACTGCTGCAAGAAACAAATCTGAGAAGGCAATACTCTAGGTCATGTAAGCATATGTGAACAGCACAAAAATGGCAGCTTCAGTAATGAGCCTAATTGTAGTAAAAGCTTTTTTCCAGTCACACTGCAGGATAAAAGTAATGTTCAGATCTGACAAAAAAAAAGTAATCAGATCTGACAAGAGCAAAGCCATAATAATTTCAAAAATGTTTGTAAGACTGTTTGAGATATGAATTTCAAAAGCTTTTACTTGCCTTGAGATATTACCCAAGGCAGTAAGTAGGAAGCCATGACAATTACTAAGACAGTTACATGCATACACCTACTCCTCATTTATTGACTATCTCATTATCTGACATTTTGTCTTTATGACAATAGTAAAAAATATATCTGAGTATTTTGCACATTAATGATGTATGTCTAGCAGTGACAAATGCTGAGATGCTAGGCAAGAGTAATGCTGGCTAAGGTTATGTTTAAACTTGGCAAGGCCATGATTCTCAGTGGTTTGGCTGTTATGTAATGATGTAGTCATCTTCCACTTTGTGATCTGATGTGGTCATCCTCCATTTTTTTGCATAATGCTGATTCTGGCATAACAACATAATCTCTGGAATCTAACTATGTAGGTAAAAAAGGAATAGAGGTAGCCGTTAAAAAAAAATCATTAGATTGTCCTCTGAAGCATATGGAACAGAATGGTGTCTGCTAGGAGAGAAAATTGAGCAAAGGGGGGCACTAAGTTTTCCTTTTCAAGGCTTTGAACTAATTCAATCTGGTTTAGCTCCTAGTTAAGAATTTATATTTCACCTAGCTTTACTGACACAGAGTCTATATTTTAACAAGATCCCTGGAGATCTACAAGAATAGCCATTGGCTGAACTAGGAATATTGGGCAAGGAGTCTATGTACGGGAAGATGAATTCAGCTATGAGTTTGCTGAGTCCAAGATGTCCTGTAGGGCATGTGGATGGAGATGCTCACTAAGACTGACCACTTGATACATCAAAGGCAACATGCCCTTCCATCCAAACCCTGTCCCCTTTCATTTGATGGACCTAAGGTCATCTCTGCTCACTGACATTGAGTTTTAAAGGCTGGAAATTGTGATCAGAGGAGATTGCTATCTTTCTTCCACAAAGGTCACTGGTGGATTTGAACTTGAGCTGCTGGAGATGTGCATTAGTAGTGCAGCTCCCTATGGACCACACTACCAGAGCTCCTGGAGAAACGTAGGATGTCGATTAGTTCTAAGCTGTTGAGGAATTGTTGACAGTTTGAGCCCACACAGTAGCTCAGTGGTAGAAAGACCTTGTGATCTGTTCTCATGAGAACTAGTCTAGAAAAACTCACAGGGATGCAGTCATCAGAGCCTAGACTGATGGCACCTAACAACATGTAGCTGGCTGAAGAACACTCTCTATACCTGAACAAACATGGAGCTGAAGAACAGTCTCTATGCCAAAGCTCTGAACAAGCTCATTCTGGTTAGACTCCACTGCTGAGAACTTGGACTTCCATCCCAGACACACTGAATTAGAATCTATACATTTTAACAAGAAACCAGTTCAGAACTCTCCTCGATATATTAAATATGCTTCAATTAAAAGTCTCCTCTAGCTGAACGGGACCTTTTAAAAATCAAATACTTACACATATGTAAAAAAAAACCCACCAATTTCTCTTAAAAGGGTGAAATGGAAGCCCATGGTCTGGGAAAAAATACTATTACACTGACATATCTGATAAGGACTCATATCTGAAATTGATAGAATATTCCGAGCACTTCCACAAGATAAGCAATGCAATCACAAAATGGGTACAAGAGCTGAACAGATACTTCACCAAAGAGGAAAATCAAATGTCCAACAAACACATGAAGATGTGTTTAAAATTCCTAGTTAATAGAGAGATGCACATCAAAACAGCAATGACATATCATCTTACTCCAGCAAATAACAGCAAATTTTAATAGGACAGCAAACAACAAATGCTGGTGAGGATATATATATATATATATATATTCTGGGGTTTACCTGAAAAGGAGGAAAAGTTGTGACTATAATGCATGACATTTGACACTTTTAGAAAGGATAATTTCTGTCATAAAAGGAATTAGTTGTTAAAAAAATCTTCATCTAGCAATGGCACTTATATTTCATCCTTAAAAAAGTGCAAAAGGCTTGTTACATGAGAGAAGAATTCCACATATTCATCAAAGCTTGTTAATGTACCTTTCATTTTCAGAGGGGATTCTATATTCCTCAACAGAACCACAAATTAATTTTGTTTTTTCTGATTTTAAAGCCCACTCTGAAATCTGAAGGAGTGTTTGATAACTGTACTTACCACAGCTAACTGAAGTACAGGCTTGAAATCGCTGGAGGGTGGAGTTGTTGAATCATTTCCAACTCAACAGGTTAATTCTGGATACGTGAGAGATTATTTTTGTCTCACTGCATTAGAGCAATCATCACTAAAACACATTTACTCAAATGATTTCTTTTTAACACAATTTATTCATTTGCTCTTTTCCAATCTACCACTCCCTCTCTTCTTTTCCCTTCTGTCTCTTCCTCTCTGGGAAATAATTAGGATCTCCCTGAATGGTAGGTCACATCCAGGCATAGCAATGACAGAGTACTATGCAGCACTCACTCTGGTTATTCCTTTATGTATTGTATCTCATCACAACTTTGCAACAACTTTATGAAACAGGTACCAGTATCATCATTATCACCAGCATTCTACATCTAAGGGGAGTAATACAAAGAGAATTTAAGTAACTTGGCTCCACAGTCAACACTCTTGGCACCAGCAGCCTTGAAATTAAAAGGCGCATTGCCATGGGAAAGTCTGCTGTTAGGGACCTCTCCAAAGTACTGAAGAGCAATGGTGTCTCTCTGGAGACTAAGGTGCATCTGATACAGGCCATGGTCTTCGCAATCACTTGTTATGCATCAGAGAGTTGGACAATGACCAAGGAGGATAGATGGAGAATTGATACCTTTGAGCTGTGGTGCTGGAGAAGAGTATTGAGAATACCATGGACTGCTAGGGAAACAAACAGATTTGTCCTGGAAAGGGTTAAACTGGGTGGCTCCTTGGAGGCAAGGATTCTGAGGCTCCATCTAATATACTTTGGACATGTTGTGAGGAGAGACCAGTCCTTGGAGAAGGACATCATGCTTGGAACGGTGGAGGGATGGTGCAGGAGGGGAAGGCCCTCTATGAGGTGGATTGATTCAGTGACTGGGATAATTGGGATGGGAGTGTCGGAGACAGTGCGATTGGCACAGGACAGAGCAGAGTTTAGGGCTGCTGTACATAGGGTCGCTATGAGTCACAAGCGACTCGACGGCACATAACAACAACACAACAACATCTAAAGCAAGCAAAGCAAAACAAAACAAAGCAAATACATTTCTGTTCAGTAGATTCCCACTCATAGTGATGCGACAGGACAGAGAATACACATCCACAGGGTTTTCCAATGTCAGGTGCTTCCCATGCATATGAAACTTGGAAAATGAATGAAGACGACAGAAGAAGAATTGATGTCTTTGAACTGTAGTGTTGGGAAAAAAGTACTGACTATTTCAAGGACTGCCAAAACAACCAACAGGTCTGTCTTCCTCATGGGAGGATGTGTAACCAGCGTGTTCTTTAGAGGCAAGGATGTTGAAACTTGGTCTCACATCCTTTGGCCAGACTGTCAGGAGGGACCAGTGCTTGAAAAGAGATTTCATGTGGGGAGAGGCAGAGGGTCAGAGAAAGAAAAGAAGACTCTCAAACAGATGGCTTGTCAAGAGATCCTGAAGACAGCTCAGGCTCACGCAAGGTTCAGATCTTTTGTTGACTTGATGGCAACTAACAAGAACAAGAACAACAATCTTTATTGAAGCTTCTGCTTCATCTTTCTCCCTGAGAGCAGATGGTGGGTTTTAGCTACTGGAGCAGCCAATCACTTAACCACTAGGAGGTGGCAGAGGTGGGAGCAGTCTGTCCCAGAATGCTGTGCTTTATCCTGTTACACTAAAAGCACATGAGAGAGGCAACAAGTATCAATTAATTTAAATGGTTTGTAAAATTACTTCCCCCTTTCAAATGGAAATAAAGCAGAACTTTTCCTAACCCTACTTAGAAAAAGTAATAGTTTTAAAATCATGATGTATTCACAACATACTGAATAAACGAATACAACAAATATTTGTATGGCCATCATCCAGGTTAAGCAAGTCTTAGTATTTTGCCTTCAAAGATAGGAAGAGATGAAGTCTCCTTTGTTCTCAACTCCCTTTCTCCTTTCTCTTCTCTAGAGCTGATGGCACTTCTAAAATTGAGGGGTCACTGTCCCATCTATTTTTAATCTTTTACCTTATGAATATGTACCCATCAATAGTATGCTACTTAGATCAAGAGATTTTAGACTTCACATGAAAAGTGCCATATACTATATAACTCCTTCTGCAACTCTTCATTCACTATTATGCTTCCAACTGTTACCTCTTGGCTGTCCATGGGATGTTCAGCACTCTTCAAAACCACAGCTCAAAGGTGTCAATCCTTTTTCTGCCATCCTTACTCACTGTCCAGCTCTCAGATGCACAGTAAGTAACTGGAAAGACCATAGCCTGAATGAGACACAATTTAATCCTCACACTGACAATATTACTCCTCAATAATTTGGAGAGGTCCCTAACTGCAGATTTTCTCAGTGCAATGTGTCTCTCAATTTCCTGACTGCCGGTACCAAGGGTGTTAATTGTGGATCCAAGCTAGATGAAGCTGTTGACAGTTTCTCCTCTCCATCCATTAAGAGAATGAACAGGTCTTGGAGAGGGTGCACCTGGAGTACTCTTTGGAGGCAGAAATGATGAGACTTTGCCTCACACAGTTTGGGCATGTTGCTAGGAAGGACTATTCCTTGGAGAAGGACATGGTGCTGGGAAGGGTGGAGGGTTGGTGAAGGAAAGAGGACCCTCAACCACGTAGACTGAAATGGTGACTGCTGCTATGGGCTCTTGTGTTTGAGGAAGTGTGATGATGGCTGACTCAGGATAAAACAGGATTCAGATCTTTCGTTCATAGGGTTGCTATGGGTCGTACTCAACTCATCGGCATCTACCAACAACTGTTATCTAGCTTAATTTTCTAATTACTTATTTAAAAAGGAGAAATAAACTTGTTGCTATTGATTCAACTCTGACTGATGGTGGTCTTTGTGTTACAGACCAGCACCAGGGTCTTCTTGGCTATACTCTTCACAGATACAGATTGCTAGGCTTTTACCCCAAGGTGCTTCAAACCGTCAATCACTGAACCAACATCTCATGGCTGTCAAGTCGATTTTGACTAGTGGCACCTTCCACTGGGTTTCTGAGACAGTCATTCTTTAAAAGAGAAGACTTCATCTTTTTCCCTTAGAGCAACTGGTGGATTCTGGCCGGTGACTTTCAGGTTACTAGCTTGACACATTATATACTCCACCAGCAGAACTTCTATTTGGCTAGTAGTCAAGTGTGAAATACATACCACTTGTTGTGTACTGCAGAGTCAGAACTGACCCTCCAGAGAGTATTCAGAGGCAGTTAATCACATGGGAGGAGACTGCCTCATCCTTCTCTGGAACAGCTGGTGGCCTCGAACCATGTGCCTTTGGGATTGCAGTGACCTACAACTAACTGCTTACAGGAGTCAATTATATACTCATGCTTTCCACTGATGGACATTTCATTTCCTTACATTCTCCACAAACAAAAAGTCCACACACTTTTTTCTGTGCACATGCACACCAATCATGTGGGTTTTATTCTTGGACTTGGACTGCCAGGTTGTCCGCAGAGGCTGCTAATGGCCTTCCATCAAGAAGGCTCTAATTTTCACTCCCAGCAGCAGCGTATAAGGGCTCCTGTGGTTTTACTTCCTCATCAACACTTCAAATGGTCCAACCTTTTCATTTTTGCCAATTTGATAGGTATGAAAGGATACTTTGTTTTAATTTGCATATCCTTGATTATAAGTGTGACTGAATGTATTTTTGTGTTTATCTGGTATTCAGGTTCTTCTGTTCTACAAATTGCTTTTTCATGTAATTTACTATTTTTCCCTTCAGTTGTATTTGTATATCTTTATCATTTGTATAAGTTTTAAAAATATACTATGGATTAGGTATGCACAGTATAAAAATATACTCTGGATTCATAATGGATGCTGATTATGAGTTATACCTATGTCCTTCCTATTTGTAGCATTAACTTTTATTTACAATATCTTTAGTCATACAGATGTTTTAAATAGTCAAATTTATCTACCTGATTTTCCTATCTTGTTTTCTGCTTGTTTGTTTTAATCCTTTTCTTTCCTGGGGTGATATTTATTCCCTATCATATTTATTCCCCTTCTCAAGAAAGGTGATACAACAAAATGTGGAAATTATTGAATATAATTACTATCATATGCAAGCAAAACACTGCTATCACTCAAAAACAGAATAGTACATAGAGAGCTATCAGAAGTTCAAAGTGGACTTAGAAGAGGCCATAGCACCAGAGATATCATTGCTGTGCAAGATGAATCCTGGTTATGAGCAGGAAATACCGGAAGAACATCTATTTGTGTTTTATTGACTATGCAAAGGCATTTGACTGTGTGGTTCATAACAAAATATGCCCAACATGGCAAAGAATGGGAATCCCAGAACACTTAGTAGTGTTAATGCTAAACCTAAACCAAGAGGTTGTTGTGCAAACAGAGTAAGGGAACTGAACATGGTTTAAATGAAGAAAGATGTGAATCAGGGTTGTACTCTCTCTCCATACCTATTTAATCTGTATGCTGAGCAATTTATTCAAGAAGCTAGACTCTCTGAAGAAGAATATGGCATCAGGATAGGAGGAAAACTCATCAAAACCCTGCATTATGTAGATGACAGAACCCTGCTTGCTGAAACTGAGGAGGACCTGAAGCTCTTGCTGCAGAGGGTCAAGAACTGCAGCCTTCAACATGGATTGAAGCTCAACATCAAGGAAACAAACACTGTCACCACCTCGCCAATTGGCAGCATCATGATAGATGGTGAAGAGACTGAGATTGTTAATAGCTTTAGTTTGCTTCACTCCACAATCAACACTCTTGGTACCAGCAGCCAAGAAATCAAAAGATTAACTGCACTGGGGAAGTCTGCTGTCAGGGACATCTCCAAAGTACTGAAGAGCAATAATATCAAGTCTAGAGACTAAGGTGTGTCTGATCCAGGCCATAGTCATTGCAATTACTGGTTATGCATCAGAAAGCTGGACAATGACTAAGGATGATAGAAGGATCATTGTTCAAATTCCATGAATAATCAGCGTTGACTTCAGGTAAAATGCATTGTTATATTGAGCCTTCTATCTCATTAACGTGATGTAACTTTCCATCTAGACAGATCTTGTTTGTCCTCCAATAATGTTGTTATAGTCATTCCATAAAAACCTTCCATTAGATTTATTGATCCATTTGAATTACGGTGTTGGCAAAGAATACTGAATATACCACACACTGCCAGAAGATGAACAAATTTATGTTGAAAGAAGTACAGCCAAGATTACTCCTTAGAAATGAGGATGGTGAAACTTTGTCTCCCATACTTTGGACACAACATCCATCAGGAGGGCCCAGTCTCTGTAGAGGGACATCATGATTTGAAAAGTTAGGGTGAAAGATGACACTCACAAGATAGATTGACAGGGTGGCTGCAACAATGCTTTCATGCCTAACATTTGTGAGGATGGTACAGGACTGGACAACATTTAGTTCCATTTTACAGAGGGTTGTACTGAGTTGAAACCAACTCAAAGGAACCACAACCACCACCAACTCTATAGCTTCAGTTTCTACTGCAAAAAAAATTTTTTTCCTGTTAGTTTTTGAAAAGGAGTTTTGGTGGCTTTGTGGTAAGGAGTTGTGCTGCCAGACCAAAAGTAAGTAGGTGAAACCCACCAGCTGCTCTGTGGGAGAAAGATGGGCAATTTCCTCCCGTACCATTTACTGCCCCTGAAAACCTGCTACAAGGTCAGCTGTGAGTTGGCTCCAACTTGATGGTATCATAATAACTAGAACATTAGTTTTCAAATAGTAAATAGTGTGTAGGATCTTAGTTAACTTCTATAAACTTTATGTACAATTCAGAAACTTTGCTGTGCTCTTCAAATATTTTATACAGCATTCCTTGGATTATGTATAAAGATAACTGCATACCTTGTAGAAAATGTTTTCTTTTGCCTCTGATTTCATTAGTGAGCAAAAGAATAGGATTCAATGAGGACTTGAAAAGATGGGGTAATAATAGACACAGATCAATAGTAATTGTTGTTACATGCTGTCAAGTCACCTGCAGTCATAGTGACTTTATGTACAACAGCCCTAAACCCTGCTCTATCTTGTGCCAATCTTATTGTCTCTGACACACCTACCCCATTACCCCGGTCACTGAATCAATCCACCTCATTGAGAATCTTCCTCTCCTGCATGGTCCCTCTCCAAGGACTGGTCCCACCTTGCAACATGTCCAAAGTATGTCAGACAAAGCTTCAGAATCCTTCCCTCCAAGGAACAGCCTGGCTTCACCCTCTCCAAGAAGAACTTGTTTATTCTCCTAGCAGTCCATGGTATATTCAGTACTCTTCTCTATATAAAATGCAATGTCTATGAATGATTGAATGGAAACACAATGTACATGAACGAAACACAATGTAAATGAAAGATTGTATAAAACATAATGTATATGAATTATTGTATGCAAACCAATAAAAATATCAGAAGAAAATAAAAACCCCCAAACTCTCCCAAAATCCACGTAAACAAAAAAAGAGAATATGTACTTATTTCTATACTGCTAAAGGTTTTGTTTTGTTTTCAATTAGGAAAGTCAATAAAATTTTAGAAAACGCTTTTTTTTGCACCTACTGAGAAGATCCTATGTTCATCACCTTTAATGTGTTACTTAACTAATTGAAAAAACACTACCATTTCCTCCCTTAGTCTGAACTACTTTTGCATCTTCAGAACAAGCTCTACTTGGTCATCAGCATAAGTCTTTAATATATAGCTGAATTCTACTGGAAAATAGTATACTTAGCATTTTATAACTGTTTGACAATGAATTTCGTTATTTATACTTTCCTGGTACTGCTCTTGTCTAATTTTGAGATCAGAACAAACCAGCTTTATAAAGTTGGTTGAGCAGCTTTTCCTCTTTTTTCTATTCTTTCAGTTTGTGAAACCTTCCTTTGAACGTTTAGTCAAATTTATCATGAAGCCACTTCTGATTACTGGATTTAGACAGTGAGGAGAAGGTGGAAAATGAATGACTTGGATGTTTATTGTCTTACTCAGCTCTTTTCACGGCAATCATCTCTCCCAAATAATACATACACTATGTCTTTTTGACAACTATTGTAAACGTAGCATCCAAAAGGTGGGGAGTCTCTGGATGACAGATTACTCTTAGGAATCAAGTGATGAAGAAGCTCCACTGGTATAATTTTCAGTACTATCCTCCTTCTTTTATTTTAAGAGGAAAAGCCGAGGATCCATTGATCAAAAGGCTTTTAAAAATAATTTCATTACAAAAAATGCTGCATGAGTACTGAGAAACGTCAGAAAGAACAGACAAGCTAAGAGAAGAAACTGCAACCCTCACGCTCTCCCGTGCATCAAGAGCAACACTGTGCATTTTCTGAACACCATACATTTTATACGTGCAAAAACGGGATCACTGAGCATACTGTTTCCTAGTTTGCATTATCACTCAGCCTGCTGAAGATGCCTTCCAGGGTGATAAATGTAAAACGCAATCTATTTTATTTTTGTTGTTGAGAATATATACAGCAGAACATATACAAATCCATTAATTTCTACATAAACGTATTCCATTTATTCCTATTCCTGACTCTGTGGAGTTCTGGTGCTTGGCTTCTAACCCAAAGGTTGGCAGCTGGAACCCACCAGTCTTGGAAGTGATGATCTTCTGCCATAAAAGTTTATAGCTTTGGATAAATTGCAATTACATTAACAGGCTGTGCAATCCTACCCTTAATCAATGCAATTTTTGTATCATCATTTTTTATGACTTTCAGTTTCCAGTTCTGTTCTCGACAGTCAGAAGTGACTTGTTAGGGATAGATCTTTGATGGTGTATTCTTAACTCTCCTCCTCCTTTTGTTGTGCCAGGTAAACAGAAACAAGTTTGTACCTTGGATGGCCTCTTGCAAGCTTTTAGCCTCCTAGCCTCTATGAAATAAACCAAAGAGGTAGAATGAAAGTGCTAATTAGGTCAATTAACCAAGATGTCTCATGAACAAAAAATTAAACCACCAAGCCAAAGAATTAAATCCTATCAGGTGTTTGGTCATACAAAAGCAGCCTCAGCAGCTATTTTCTTTCTTTCTTTTTTTAAAAAAATTATTCTTACATTATCATAAATCTTTCACCAACACATCTTTTCAAAGGTAAACAACTTACTGAGAGCAATTACATTATATCCTACTCTTCACCACTGAGTTTTACAACATAATTTTTGATGAAAACATAATTCTCTAACCCCACAGATGAGCTACAAGTTCCTCTACCTCCAGCCCCTTTTGATATATTTTTTCCAGATAGTTTCCAGGTTTTGTTACGACACTGTAAAGCCTCAGTATAAAGAGAGTATTAAATAACCCAAAACCCAACTGGGTGCATGATGGAAGTGGGGAGCTGTTTAAACAAACTTCTTTCGATTCATAACAAGATTCTGACCCTTCCCAAGTCAGGAGTGGCAGGGACCATGGATGTGGAGCTCCACACATAGGCTCTCTAGCCCTGCTCACCTCAGACCTCCAACTAGAGTCCCCTGTCCATTGTCAGTCAAAGGGCATACCGAAACAAACGGGCCAAAAGGGAACAACGCTCAGCCCTTCACAAATAGGGCTTTGCCCTAGTCCCACTGACTGAAGAAAATCAGGTGGATAAGAGACAAAATCAGAAGTCAAGTCAGCTATCTCTGAGGGTGCCCATGGCTACCAACTACACCCTGGTACTTGCTTGCCTACAGACAAGCCCAACAGATCCTCTGTTCCAGTTAAAGGTCTTCCACTCAAGAGTCCCTGGTCAATCTTTACTGCCTTTTCCCAGTCTTCCTGTGCTCCCTGGGCTCTCTGCTTTCCAACCTTGATGCTGAACTCTTGGAGGCCCAGAGGACTTGTGTAGCCTCACAACTAGAACAGTGACTGCGAGGTACAACTTGCTTAAAAGATGGCTATTAAATGAATATCCAAATAGATGATATTAGCAACTTCTTTCTTGTTCCATGGGGTTCAGATTTTCTCTCTCACACTTTGGACAAGTTATTAGGAAAGGCTACTCCTTGGAAAAGGATATCATGCTTGGAAGGGAGGGAAGTCAGCCAAAGAGAGGAAGACCTCCATTGAGGTGGACCGACATGGTTACTGCAGCAATGGGCTCAAGGCTATCGCAGATGGTGAGGATGGCACAGGCCACAACAGGATTCAGATCTGCTGTTCTCAGGGTCACTGTGAGTTATACTTCCTAACACCTAACAACAACAACTCATCAGACACAAGGATAGAGAAATCCTCCCTCACCTACTTGGAGCATGCTGTCAGAAGGATTCAGTCTTTGAAAAAAGACATTCTGCTGGGAGAGGTGGAGATCACTGAAAAAAAGGGAAACCATCAGTGAGATGGATTAACACGGTGATCAGCAATGGGCTCAGAAATGTCAGACGTGGTGAGGATGGCGCAGGGTTAGGCAAGGTTCTGAGCTAGCGTTCAGAGGGCTACTACTCAGAGGAGTAGTAGTCAACTTGATGGCACACACCAACACCAATCCCAAAACCCCACGAAAATCTAAACCCTCTGCATTTGAGTACCTGTCCCACAGGATTTCCAAAACGATCAATCTTTACAGAAGCGGACTGCCATGTCTTTCTCCCATGGATCAGCTGGTGTGTTTAAACTCTCAACCTTCCCGTTAGCAGCCAAGCACTTTCACCCCTGCACCACAGGGTTCTCTTCTGTTTAGGATGCACATTTGGAATAAAGTACGCATTTAGGAAGTGGAGGTTGAAATGAACACACGCAAGTGCCAGTCTAACTCAGTCCACCTCTTGCCTTTGACACTAAGTCACCTTTCCTGTCTATTTGGGCTCTGCCTGTTTGTGTCTGGGCCAGCAGCAGCATCACCCAGACGGGGTGTTGAGTTCCCCCCACCCCCGCCCTGCACTCACTGTCTAATTACAGCAGGAGTCCTCTCTCCAGAGCATCAGCACCCATCCTTTTTGCCACCCCCGGAGCCTCCCTTATTCACTCCCCTTCACGCTCACAAGCTATTTTAATATACAGGAGCTGCTAGGGATCGGAATAGCACAGGCCAGTCTGTCTCTCTGGGTGATCCTCTCTGCTGGCAGCTCCCAAACTGTGCTCCACCACAGCCGGTACTCAAACGCTCGGCTCCAGCCGCCAGCCTGCCAGCAAGGACGCTGATAGGATGCAGTATTCAGAGCCCTGGAAGGGCGCCAACCCGGTAATTTGTGAAATTAGTAAATAGGTTGATTCAGTGAAAATGTCAGGTTTTGCAATTCTTCAATTTCTAGAGTGTAGCTACATAACCTAAAATGTTAAAAACCAGACAATATAATGGAACTTCCATTCTATATTGAGGGGGGGAAAAAAAGAAAATACAGTGAGTTATTGTAAGCTTAAAAGGTTGAGGCTCCTAGAAGGCGCTCTAGTCAGATTAATAACAGTAATGCGCTAATGCTCAGCTTAGTAAGCTTAAGGAAAATAAAAAGGATGAGCCATTAGCTGTACTAGTGAGGTCAGAATGCATGAAGGTCAGGCAACCAGAAGGTACTTCTAGATGGGAGACAATCTGGCAGACAGAGCTATGCCTTACTTAGTATTCTACTTAATGTGGAGTTTTGGGCTTTTTTTTTTAAAGTGCAATGTGAATTTTATACAATGACACTTTTGGATTCCAGCCAGTCTGAATGTGCACAGCAGGAAAAAGGCACATGTTACCCAATGCCTACAATACCGCTCACAGATACTCTGCAGTGATTCACTTTGCTCACTGGTTTGATCTGAGGCATGAATGAAGCCATTCCTGACATCCTCTAAGGCCTGGTCAGTATTTAGCAGGCTGGAGAGACAGCCTTGAGGAATGCCAGTTTGCAGGTGGAGGTAGGCATGATGGGGAGATGTAGATGAGTATCTACTTACCTGCAGGTCCCTCAGGTGGGTCATTCAGCTCTACTGGGATCTCTACCCTGATGGAATCTAACTCCATAGACAGTTCCACTGCCATCACACCAGAAGGTAGGTTAAATGAGCTCGGAGAGCCAATTTCCTAAAAGTTAATCACTGCTGTTCTTATTGTTAGATGCCATTGAGTATGATCCATAGAGACCCTATGAACAATAAAGCCAAACCCTATTTTATCCTGTGCCATCTTCACATTTCCTGACACACCAGAACCAATTGCAGCAGTCACATCAATCCACCTGGCTGAGGGTCTTTCTCTCCCTTTGTAGACCCTCCACCCTTCCCAGCACCATGTCCTTCTCCAAGGAATACCCCCTCCTAGGAACATGCCCGAAGTATGCGAGGTGAAGCCTCATCATCTTTGCTTCCAAAGAGCACTCTGGCTGCATCCTTTCCAAGGCATATTTGTTTGTTCTTTTGGCCGACCATGGGATGTTTAGCACTCTTCATACCACAGCTCAAAGGCATCAATTCTTCTTCTGCCATCCTTATTCACTATCCCAATCTCAGATACAGAGCAAGTGATAGGAAAGACCATGAACTGAATCAGATGCACCTTAGTCCTCAAACTGACATCTTTACTTCTCAATAATTTGGAGAGGTCCCTAACTGCAGATTTTCCCAGTGCAATATGTCTCCTGATTTCCTAACTGTGGGTACTAAGGGTGTTGACTGTGGATCCAAGTAAGATGAAGCTGTTGACAGTTTCAATCTTTTCTATCATGATGTTGCCTGTCAGTCCAGTTGTAAGAATTTTTGTTTTCCTAATGTTGAGATGCAACCCATATTGAAGGTTGTATTCCTTGATCCTCTGCAACAGGTGCTTCAAGTCCTCCTCACTTTCAGCAAGCAAGGTTGTGTCATCTGCATAACACAGGTATTGATGAATCTTCCTCTGATCCTGATGCTGCATTCTTCTTCAGAGTCTAGCTTCCTGAATTATAAACTCAACATACAGACTGAATAGGTATGCAGACAGACTACAACCCTGATGCACTCCCTTCCTAATTTTTTTTTTCCTTCCTAATTTTAAACCATGTAGTGTTTCCTTGCTCTGTTCGCACAACAGATTCCTGGTTTAGGTGTAGGTTTCACATGAGCACAACTAAGTGTTCTGGGATTCCCATTCTTTTCAGCGTCAGCCATAACTTGTCATGACCTACACAGTCAAAAGCCTTTGCATAATCAATGAAGCGCAAATAGACATTCTTCTGGTATTCTTTACTTTCACCCAGGATTCATCAGACATTAGCAATGATCCCTGGTGCAATGGCCTCTTCTACTTCCTGCTTAAACTTTTGGCAATTCCTTATCAATGTACTATTCTGACCATTATTTTTTAAATGCTCTTCAGCAGTATTTTGTTTGCATGTGATATTAATGATATTATTTGATAGTTTCCACAATCTGTGAGATCACCTTTTTGGGAATGGGAATAAATATAGACCTCTTCCAATCAGCTGGCCACACAGGTGTCCTCCAAATCTCCTGGCATAAACTGGTGAGCGCATCCAGGGCTGCACGTGTTAACTAAACAAGTCAACTGGTATTCCCTCAACTCCTGGGGCCTTCTTTTTTGCCAACACCTTCAATGTGGTTTCTACTTCCTCCTTCATTGCCATTAGCTCCTGCTGGTACTTTCTAAAATTTTTCAGTGTCAGTAAGTTATTTTTGGTACAGTGATTCTTTATATTCCCTCCATCTTCTTTAGATGCTTTCTGGGTCATTCAATATATTGCCCATAGCATCTTTCAATATTGTGACATGAGGCTTAAATTTGTTTGTTAGTTCTCTCAGCTTGAGAGATGAATAGTGAGTTCTTCCCTTTTGATTCTCCAATACCAGCTCAATGCACATTCCATCATAATATTTTGTTTTGTCTTCCTGAGCTGCCCTTTGAAATCTTCTGTTTGCCTCTTTTACTTCAGCATGGTTTCCCTTTTTCCCTTTGTTTTTAGCCTCTTGATGCTTTAGAACAATTTTTAGTCTCTCTTCTGACATCCATTTCGGTTTTTTCTTTCTCCTCTCTTTTTGTAATGACCTTTTGCATTCTTCATGGATGATATCCATAGCTCATCTGGCCACTGATTCAAAGGTACTCATAAACTCTTGGAATCTCCCTTTATAAACAATTCTCACCATACTAGTCTCAAACTAAAATTATTTATCCTTTCCTGATAATATAAAATAGTGCATCAAAACTCAAACACTCATTGTGTGGCATCAGAATCAAAGTATAGCTGACACACGTAACTCTTCAAAAAGGTGCAGTGGGAGTGCTCCTTAGAAGCAAGGATAGGAGAACTTTGTTTCACATACTTTGGGCATGTGGTCAGGAGGGATCAGTCCTTGGTGGAGGGTCAGTGAAGGAGAAAGGAAGACCATTGATGAGATAGACTGACAGAGATGAAGACCCTTGATGAGATAGACTGACACAGTGACTGTAACAACGGCCTCAAGTGACTACTCTGAGGCTGGGACCCTTAGATATCCTTCAGGCCTGGAACTAAGCCCACTCCCAGATGAACTTTCATCCAAACAATCATTGCCATTATGTGCCTTCAGATTGGTTCCAACTCTGAGCTGCCCCTCCAGTGGGTCTGAGGCTGTAACATGCTCTGTAAATTGCAGAGGTGATGAGGACGGCGCAGGACAGGGCAGGATTCTGACCCATTGTTCATAGGGTCACAATGAGTCACAGTTGACTTGAGGGTATCTCACAAGAACCTGTTTCAAGACTGTAACTTGCATGGAGGAGACAAGTCTTGTCTGTCTCCCATGGGGCCCCTGGAGGACTCCTACAGCCAGAGGCTCGGCATTTGGGTTAGCAGCACAACTCCCCATCTCCAAGGCCTCCCAAGCTCCCTCCCAACACATAGCTTCTGCGGACTCAAGCAGCCAGGCTGTGACCAGTGTTGCTCCACAAATCCTGGGAAGGGCAGAGAGCAGAGCTGGGGGCTCTTCTAGGTGAAGCCACCAGTCGCATCCTGCAGCTCACCAGGTGTCCGTGAGTCCATCCAGCCACCTTTCTGGTTTTTCCATCTGTTAAATTAATGAGCTGGACTGGATGATTCTGCTACATTGTTTCATATCCTCAATTTAAATAGGGACCTCTTTAACATCAGAAAATTTTTCCCTTAATCCAGAAGAAACAGCAGCAGGCACACACCAGACACGTGCTGATGCCCCGAGTGGATGGATTATCCCCTCCATGCCAGCTCTGCTCCCCGGCTTTAGCAACCAAGTGCCTGCTACTTCCTTCCTCTCCATCTGAAAAAGCTAAAGCACCGATGTGGGGCCTCCAGCTTCCTTTTTCTGGGGGTTGCCTCCACAATACAAACCTACCCTGATTTCCCCTCCTGTCTCCAGGCCCCAGCCAGCGCTCACCACAGGCGGGGGAGCTTGCTGTTCCTGGGCTGGCCTCTGTGCCCACAGACCAAGCCGCAGACTGCTGGCCCCACCAAACCTGTCCCCGGCTGAGGCCCCAGCCACCCTGTGCTGAGGCAGCGGCATTACTGAAGTTGAGACTGAAAACTCAGCCAGTACAGAGCACTAGGCCCAGCAGCACTGTCATCCCCTCCTAACAACGTCCAACACAAGGGGCCACCTCATCTCTTCCCATAGTCGAACACCCTCTGCTTTTCAAACAGTCCCCTGCTATCCTCTCCCAATACTCGACTAAACTTCCCTTTAGTCCAAACTCCTCTGATTCAGCCATCTCCCCTCACACCAGGCTTTAACTGCTCATTCACTAAAAGCTCCTGGAGAACTGGGATCCTGACTGCTGGGTTCACGGTGGTATTCCTGACACACAGCTCACCCGCACTGTCCCTCAAGCTGGAACCCACGCATAGCTGATGATCCAGCGGGTTTGCCGAGGCTGTAAACTGCACAGGAGGAGACTGCCCATCTTTCTCCCCTGGGGTGACTTGGGGATTTATACTACAACCTCTGGGTTGGCAGTCCAACGCCATACTTAGCAGGCCACCAGTTGCTTTTGTTAAGCGCTGATAAAATCGAGTATGACTCATAGTGACCCTATGAACAAAAGGTCTGAATCCTGTCCTATGACTATCGTTGTTTCTCTAATGTTTATAGAATTTCCAAAGGCCTGTTGTTTAAGAAGTGGATGCAAGTCCTGATTCCAAAGCTTCCTGATACACAGGAGCTCAATTATACACTCACATTTGGGCTGCAGGAAGTGAGTACTCTGGTGGCCTAGTGGCAAGAAGTTGCACTGCAATCTTGAAGGCATGCGGTTCGAATCCACCAGCTGTTCCACAGGAAAAGATGAGACAATCTCCTCTTGTGTTATTAACTGCCTCTGAAAACCCACTGGAGGGCCAGGCTATGGGTGTACCGACTCGACGGTACACAACAACAACAATGACCCTTAGACTGTGACACTTAAGACATCCTTTAAGCCTGGAACTGAGCCTATTCCCAGAACAGCTTTCATCCAAACAACTATTGGTGTTGTATAACCACTAAACTGTTGTTATGTGCCGCTGAATTGGTCCCAAACCAGAGCTGAGCCTCCCATGGGGTTTCAGAGGCTGTAAATCGCATGGAAGGAGATTGTGCATTTTTCTCTTGCAGAACAGTTGGTTTCCAGCTGCCAGTCATCGTGTTGGCAACACAACTCCTTACCACCAGGCTACCAAAGCTCCCTCAACCAAACACATGGCCTATGAAGTGAAAAATAACACAGGGGAGGAACACCCTTCGCAAAACAATCAACCACCGAAGACCAGGAAGACAGCGTTTACCCAAAAATAAAGTTCATAATGCAGAAAGTGGCAGGAAAAAAGAGGAACGGGAAGAAAGTGCTGTGACACTGAGGGGAGCACGACTAACGCTGCCAAACAGAAGGTGTACAAATGATTGAAAGGAAAATTCATTTACTCTATGAACTTTCGCTCAAAGTATAACAAAAAGTTTAAAAACATTTTCTTTTATTGCCGTTGTGTTGGGACCAACTTAGCTGTGGTTATGTTCTTCTTTTGCTTTTCTGCCTTATTTAATTGGAACTGTCCTTAACCACCGTCACCAAATGATTTTCTAATTGTCCCGAGGAGTGTTAGCAAAACATGGGAGAGCATTTTTTTGTCGTCGCAGTAAGAGTGTATGAGTGTGTGTGTCCACAGGCAGTAGATAATGCAAGACATGCAACCCATGAGCAGCCCCTCAGAGAGAATTACTCACCTGACTTCTATAGATACGGGACCTCCCCTTAGTTTCTACTTTCCTCATTGACTTCTCTCCTCCTTCGCGTGCTTCCCTTCAGGTTAAGTGTCAAGTGTTCTCAGAGCACCTGGTGCTCTTCTCGCCCTGAGTGAGGGCTGTCACCCCTTCCCCGGGTTTATTCTCCCCACATATGTTCCCCTAGTTTGGGCCTCTCTGGAGACACCTCCTGTCTCTAACTTCTGCAGAACCTTTCCACCTACATTCCCTACACATGGTCAGAACATCACTCATCTCCATCTCACTCCCTTCCTGTTACTACATGAAGCTCTGCTGCCCAACCAGAGTGCAGGCAAGAACAGAGAGCTGTCTTGTCTTGTCTCTCTCACCTCCCACATCCATCCTTTATACCTTCAAAAGCATCTTCCTTTCTCTGCCTCACTGTCATCTGAGGACAGATCTTCATCTTAGTACAGTTTTCCTCCAATCACCTGTCCACTTATTAATTCCTGCTTTAACTCTGTTCTCCAATATGCTGAGGGGAGGTTTTAACAATGCTAGAAAGAACCTTGACTGACTTCCCATAATGTCCAAGACGAAGTCCAGACTCTTTAGTAAGGCATGGCAATTCCTGAGCTGACCGCCTGTCCTCAGCTCACCTTTCCACCTTCACCCCCTACAACCTCTGAGCCCCTGACTCCAGGCCACATGCAGGTCGCACTTGTACCAGGCCATCTCCCTCCTGGTGTGCTCTGTACCTGTGCGCATTCTGTCACCTGCACTTGGACATCTTGCCACGCCCACCTCTAGAGCTCTCCTGAGAGGCCATTACCAAGAGGACTTCTGACTCTTCTGCACTTTTCACTAGAATCAAGTCTTATCACCATGTAGTCTAACAGCCCTCTAGTCAGATAAGTGACTATCTCTTGCCAGTCTGTGGACTCCTGAAAGGAGGAATCCTGATTTACATCCTGGAGCTCAGTTCAGGGACAGCAACACAGAGAAGGCTCACTCTATCAATCAACAACTGTCAGTGTTGTCATTTAATTGAACTGTATTCACATTCAGATCAGGATCCATAAGACACTGAAGTTTGTTTGCTTCCTTTATCAAAGGACCTGAGACCCTTTTCCTGCCCTTCTTGGCCTCTTCCTCCCCCAGCGGGCCCCTCCTCACTCCCTGAGCCAAGCAGGAGCAGAGGGACAATTCCTCCCACCTGGGTGTGGTCACCAGAACAGAACTTCCTGAGACCAGGAAGTCACTTTGCTTTTTCTTTTAATTTTAAACAATTTTAATTTTTTACTTTTAAAATTTCATTTTGTTGAAAACATAAACAGCAAAATGTATTCAGTAATTTCTACATGTACAATTACAATGCAGTGAAACTCATTACATATTTTTTCTTATTTTTAGAGGGGGACATCTTTTATTTATTTCTTTTTTATTTGAGTGAAAGTTTACAAATCATATTGGCTTTTCATGCAATCATTCCTAGACATTGTAAACTAACACTAATTAGACTACTGTAGTCAATTTATTACAATACTTAACCAAACAAAACATTTTTCAAAGCTGGGCTTCAAACTGTTCATTCATTCAAGTTAGACCTCCTGCTGATAATTTGTATTTAAACTCTTGAAAGACTGACTCAGAATCAACATCTTAACCCTATCTGGAGGAGATTGATAGATTTTGTAAAAAATGTAGATTTGGAGTTACTAGATTCTCACCACTGGACTAATTGGCAGCATCAGGATGGATGGCGAAGAGATTGGGATTGTTCACAGCTTTAGTCTGCTTGGATCCACAATCAACACTCTTGGCACCAGCAGCCAGGAAATTAAAAGACATATTATGATGGAAAAGTCTGCTGTTGGGGACCTCTCTAAAGCACTGAAGAGCAACGGTGTGTCTCTGGAGACTAAGGTGCAGCTGGTACAGGCCATGGTCTTTGCTATCACTTGTTATGCGTCAGAGAGCTGGACAATGACCAGGGAGGATAGAAGGAGAAAACAGATTTATCCTAGAGAGGGTTAAACCAGGCTGCTCCTTGGAGGCAAGGATTCCAAGACTTCATCTGACATACTTTGGTCATGTTGTAAGGAGGGACTGGTCCTTGGAGAAGGACATCATGCTTGGGAGGGTGGAGGGCAGGTGCAGGAAGGGAAGGCCCTCTGGGAGGTGGACTGATTCGGTGACTTCGGTGACTGGGGCAAGTATGTCGGAGACAATGAGATTGGCACAGGACAGAGCAGAGTTTAGAGCTGTTGTACATAGGGTCGCTATGAGTCGCAAGCGACTCGACGGCACATAACAACAACAACAATATCTGAGGTGAAAAAGTAAATTCTTAAACCAGAATGAAGCATGCAAAGCCCCAGAACAAACCAACCAGTCTTGAGAAAGTACAGCAAAAAGGCCCCTCTGAAGGAAGAATGGTGACACTTTGTCTTCTGTACTTAGGGCATGTGTTTTACTTTTTTTTGGTTAAATCAGACTTGAGCTATTATGTGAGTATGATTTAGTACCCGTCAGTGCTGAGTCACGTCATGTTCTAGGTCTACTGTGACTGCACTTCCCTTCTTACTCAGCCCGTTTTCCCAGAAGTTAAACATTGACTTCTTTTTCTCTGGGGTATTCTTCTCTCTCTCTCCAGGGCTAACTTTGTCTCAGGTTCTCTTAGCTCTCTAGTGCTGCTATTACAGAGATACCTGGGAGGAGAACAGGGTGAGAGGGCTAGATAATGAGCACTGCATTGGAACAGATGAGGGAAAGGACGGTGTAAAAGGAATATGTGATTAGACGTTACACGTATGACAACAGTCCAGAACAAGAGTGATGTCTTGCAAAGAGGTCTGGGGTGGGGGAGGTAGGTAATTGTGCAACAATGAATGAATACTAAAGTATGTAAACTGAGGGAGGGGGAAGGAGGGCAAAAGGGATAAAACAACAATGAATGAGTGAAAATCTAACTTATCTGTAAATGTTCATTAAAATCACAATTAAAATAAAGTTTTATTTAAAAAAAGAGATACCGCAAGTGGATGGCTTTAACAAATAAGATATTTGTTCCCTTATTTTGGGAAACTAGAAATCCATCTCCAGGGTGCCGTTGTAGAGGAAGGCCTTGTCTCTCTGCTGGTTCTGAGGAAAGACCCTGGTTTCCTCGAGCATCTGGAGACCTGATATTCCCCGGAGATCTCAGGTCCTGGCTTTTTCCAGTGTCAAGGAGCTCCCAGTACAGAGGCCTGAGTCCAGAAGGCCGAGCTCTCCCCCAGGAGTGCTTCCTGGCTGGTACTGTGCTCTCCTGGCTTACTTCCTTTCCCTTTTACCTCTTGTGAGCCACACTCAAGGGAAATTTCCCTTCATCAGATTAAGGGGTATATTATATACTTTTAATCCTCTTACACATAGTGGTTTATCAGATCATGATCATTGTTAGGTGCCATCCAGTCAAATACAACCCACAGCAATGCTAGGCCACACTGACCAGAGCCTTCTCCTCTCTGGTGCCATCATCATCATCTCTGACACACAAGGGCTGAAGTCAGTGTTGTCAATCCATTTCACTGGGAATCTGCCTCTCCTCCACTGACCTCCCTCTTCCCAGGCATGATGTCCCTTTCCAAAAAATAGCCTTGCCTAGTTACATGTCCAAAGTATGAAAGACAAAGCTTTGCAATTTTTGCCTCCAGGGACCACTCTAGTGGCACTTTTTCCAAGCCATAAGTCTTTGTTCCTTTTGCAGGCTACGGGATAGTCAGTATTATTCTCCAGAACCACAACTCAAAGGTGTCAATTCTTCTTCTGTCAACCTTATTCATTGTCCAGCTCTCTGATGCATAGCAGGTGACTGAGAAGACCATAGCCTGAATCAGGCACACCTTAGTCTTCAAACTGACATCACTGTTTTTTCAGCATTTTGAAGAGGTCTCTGACAGCAGACTTGCCCAATGCAATATACCTCTTGCTTTCCTGACTGCTGGTACCAAGGGTGTTTATTGGTGATCCAAGCAAGATGAAATCATTGATAGCTTCAATCCTTTCTCCATCTATCATAATGTTGACTGTTAGTCCTGTGATGAGGACCTTTGTTTTCTTGATGAGATGCACACCACACTGCAGGTTGTAGTCCTTGATCATCTACAGCAAGTGTTTCATATTCTCCTCATTTCAGTGAGCAAAGTTGTGTCCTCTATATAACACAGGCTGTCGATGACTCTTCCTCCAATCCTGATGCCACAGTCATCTTCATAGGGTCCAGCTTTGTGTTTTATTTGCCCAGTGTACCAATTGTATAGGTATGGGGAAAGGATACAATCCTGACACACCCTTATTGGTGTAATGACACCTATACTTCAGGCATGTTAATAGGAGGGCCTAGTCCCTGGAGAAGAACATCAAAGCTTGGCAAAGCAGAGGGTTCTCCAAAAAGAAGACCCTCAAAGAAATGGACTGACACAGTGTCTGCGACATGGGTGCAAACACAGTAGCAATTGTAAGGAAGGCATAGGATTAGGCAGCATTTAATTTTGTTGTAAATATGGTTGCTATGAACTGAACCTGACTGGATGGAACCTAACAACAGGACTATTTAATGCCCAAAGCCGAGATAAAAAGAGATGAACTCCAGATTCCATGTAGTTATTTTAAAATGTAGAAGACATTCCTAGCATCTGGATCATGTAAAAACCTGTGGAAGATGGGATTTGATTACTTGACCGGATTCAGAAATTTTATGTCATAAATCATTTGCCTTGAGATGCGATCACATTGTAAGGGCCTGGTTTTCCTTTCTAGAAGCCTTTATAAGATCTTTTTAGATAGCTCTTCATGCTCTATCTGTGGTCATAATCATAGATTTGGAATTCCTACTACCTAGAGGAAGACCCAATGACTGTAACAATGGACTCACGCATATCAGAGACAGTGAGGATGGTGTAGGATTGGCGGGGTTCACATCTGCTGTTCAAGGGTTGCTATGAATCCTATGAGTTGTAGTTGACTAGATGGCACCTAACAACAACAGTCCCTTTAGGGAGCTCTAGTGCTGCAGTGGGTAGAGCACCCCAAAGTGGTGCTCCCTCTTAAAGTTAAAACCCACCAGCTGCTCCAAGGGAAAGAGATGGACAACCACCTCCTGTGCACTTTACCACCTCTGAAAACCCATTGGTCGGCTTACGAGGTAGATTTGACTTTGACTTTTTTAGTCCCTCTCTAGGAGTCTTTCCTTAATTTTGTTAAACCATTAAGTGTTATTTGGCTCTGTTTTGGACACCAGCTTCTTGGTCTAGGTATAGGTTTCACATGAGCAAAATTAAGTGTTCTTGGATTCCTATTCTCCGCACTGTTAGCCGTAATTTGTTATAATTCACACAGTTAAATGCCTTTGTATAGTCAATAAGACGTCAATCAACATTCTCTTAGTTTTTTCTGTTTTTAGCCAACATTCATTTGACATCAGCAATGATACTCCTAGTGTCATGTCCTCCTCTAAACCACGCCTGAATTTCTGTAAGCTCTTTGTAAATGTACTGTTCTAGCCATTTTTGGATGCTCTTTAGCAATATTTGCTTGCATGTGATATGAATGATATTGTTGGGTAATGTGCAGGTTCTGTTGGATCACCTGTTTTGGGAATAGGAACAAACATGGCTGTCTTCTATTCAGGCCAGGCAGCTGCCCTCCAAATTTCCTGGCATAGATTGGACTGGTGAGCACATACCGGGCTGCACCTGTAATCTGAAACATGTCAACTGGTATCCTGTAGATTCCTGGGGTCTTATATTTTGCCAGTGCCTCCTGTGCAGCACGATCTTCCTTCCTTACCATCAGTTCTTGGTCATATAGTACTTCCCAAAATATTTCAGTGTCAGTCAGTTCTTTTTGGTATAGTGATTCTGTTTGTTCCCTCTATCTTTCGATGCATCCTGGATCATTCCAGGATTTTGCCCACAGCAACTCTCAGTACTGCAAATCGAGGGTTGAATTTTTCAGTTCTTTCAGCTTGAGCAATGCTGAAGAAGTTCTTAATTTTTTTATTCTCCACCACTTCAGATCTTTTTGTATCTCATTGTAATAGTTTGCTTTGACTTCTCAAGTTGTTTTTGAAATCTTCTGCTCAGCTTTTATTTTGGCATCTGTTCCCTTTGTTTTGGCTTCTTGACACTCTAGTGCAATTTTCAGAGTCTCTTATCACATCTATTTCGGGGTTCCCCCCCTTTAGCCTCTCTCTTTGTAAAGACCTGCTATTTTCATGGATGATATCTTTGATGTCATTCTGCAATTTATCATGTCTTTAATCATTCAGGTTCAATGTCTCAAATCTATCCTTAAGATTATTTTAAGATTCAGGTGTGATAGACTCAAAACCATATTTTGGGTCTTGTGTGTATGTTTTAATTTTCTTCAATCTCAATTTTAGCTTGCACATGAGTAATTGATGATCAGTTCCAAAGTTAGTATCTGGCATGGTTTTGACTGTTGATACTGAGCTTTTCTAAGGATTCCTTATAGTCAATATGATTCCTGTGCAGCCCAGTAAATTTTAATATTTAAAAAGGTATGTGTCAGGGCGGTATCTTTTCTGTATCTTTTCAATCTGTATGCTCAGCTAATAGCTAGATTCTATGAAGTGGAATGCGGCATCAGGGTTGGAGGAAAATTAATCAACCACCTGTGTTATGCAGATGATACACTCTTGCTGAAAATGAGGAGGACTTGAAACACTTGCTGAAAAAGATCAAAGACCATATCGCCTTCAATATGGATTAAATCTAAACATCAAGAAAACAAAAATCTTCACTGCTGACCAATAGGAAACATCATGATAGAGAAAAGATTGCAATTGTTACTGATTTCAACTTACTTTGATCCAGAATCAACATGTAAGCAGTGCAAATCCACCAGCTCTTCCTGGAGAGAAAGTCTGCTTTCATAAAGAGTTATAACCTTGGAAGCCCTGTGAGCACCTCTCCTTTGCCTACAAGGTCACTATAAGTTGGAATCGCCTTGATGGAAGTGAGTTTGAATTTGTGTGGAGCCTCTCTAGATGCTGGGAAGTCCTGCACGTGGGGGTGGGGAATCCAATGCAACGAAAATGGAGAGGAACACCTCAAGATGCTGCATGGGGAAGGAAAGGAAGAGAGCTGACGTCAGAGAGCAGGACGATGGTGAACGAGTCAGGAGGGCGTCTGGTTCTGAGGAAGCGGTCCCTCAGCTTTCCTGGAAGTTTTGGACTTCTTACGAGTAAGAGGGGCAACAATCCAGATGGAGGAGCCCAAGAAGGCTGAAGCAGCAATGACCAGTAAACTCAACAAACTTTTAAGTGAATGGCTTGTCCTGCAGCATCCCTGTCCTCTCCCCTCCCTGCTATGTGACCCCAACTTCTTGTCAATTTGGCCAGCTGCTCTCAGCCCTTGCCCTGCCTTCATTCTGCCTCAGTTACACCCTCATTGCCTAAATTCCACCAGTCTTCACCCCTCTGCAGATTTTGCTCGGATCTCAGCCACTCTTATTTGGTTACAACAAAGTGGCAGAGGTTATTTTTATGTGGAAATTTTGTTACTGTTGTTGTGTACCACTGAGTCAGAACCAACCCAGAGCTGACCTTCCAGCAGGTTTTCAGAGGCAATTAATCGCACAGAAGGAGACTGCCTATCTTTCTCCTGTGGTGGCCTTGAATTGTGTGCCTTTGGGATTGCAGTGCAGTTTCTTGCCACTAGGCCACCAGAGCAAAACCAAAAAAGTGAAGATCCTCTTCATCCTTGAATCTCTCTCAGATTCTAAAGAAAGCCATGGGAGGGGCGGTTGGTAATGACTTTATGGCAGAGAATGCCCACATGTTAACCACACTTGCTGGTCTTAGGACGTGCATCCCCTCAGCACGAGGCTTACTTCTCCAAAATATTGACTCCTAGCTCTATCATCCTCTCATTTCCTCTTATCTCCTCTCTGAAAATCACAGTGGTCATACAGACTCATCTGTGTTGAATAAGGAAGCTGATAGTGCTTTTTGGCTTGGAAATGAAGAAAATGCTTTAAAAAGTGGGTAAAAATTTTCCAGTAGGGTGAAAATGTAGTCACCATTTTATTGTCCTTTATTTGGAAATACGTCAAAATATATAGGTTTAAAATTTTTTTTAATAAAGTGATATATGATTGGGTATTATGGTTATCACAAGAGTCCATAATGAAGGTTGCATAGTGGAGTGAACTTGGGGTGTTGGGGGGGAGCAGAGGGATTGTGTACCAATGAAGGAATTTTTCTTTTACATTTCAAAGAGAAGAGCAAACTGGCGGGGGGAGAGGTGAACAGGGAGAAAAGTGCAACAATGAATGAATAGAAATATAAAATCTCTGTAAATGTTTATTAAAATTAATAAA